>NW_006531975.1:0-211155 GCF_000263375.1 Wallemia mellicola CBS 633.66
GACACAGTAATTGGGGTGCGATGGCAATCTAACAGTGCCATTATTATGGAAAAGCCAGTTTTACAATTCGACGATGTAGGTTGATAAATGTTATTATAGAGCATACCTTTCGTTTCATATGATCAGAAATGTTTCAAGGAAATGATAGTTTACTTAGTTCCTAAGTTCGTTAATAAAAACATACTACTTTTGACAATAAAGAGATGATGATTGTGAACTTGAAAGGTCCAATAGTAATCGACAGGTACGGAAAAACGTACAGAAGAACTTCACTAAACGATATACATATATCACTAATATCTACCATGTAGACTTTATAATTGGTTAGGAATGGTTTTTGGTAATCTAAGTTTCAGTAGAAGGTGGTCTTAACATGTTGCTTTAAGGTGTGTAAGTAAAAAAACAAGATTAATGAATTAGAAGAAATCCGTAATTTGATCCTGTGACTTTCGCATAGTTACTTTCATATCTTATCTCACTAACATAATTTTATTGCTGTTGATAGGGAAAGAGACAAGTACGTGAAGGCCAATAAAATATGTCTTAGTTAAAAGGATTACAATATATTGCTTCTCAACTTAGAATGTTGTATTTACTTGTAGTGAGCTAATGCTTTTAATGCTATGAAGAAGATTTTAGTTTGCAGAAGTGTTTTTGAACAGGCACTAGCTTGTCATCCATGGTTTATGTCGTAGATTAATTAATTACATGACATAGATTAGTCAGTTAATACGTCAGAATGTATGCTAACGTTTGATGGTCTGTCAGGGTTTTCTAGCTAGTACAAAAAGTAGCGATGGTCATCATATGTTATTAATGGGATATGTAGCCCAGAAGCCCCATTTTGGTTAAGGTTTGATTTGAAATAAGTAATGTTATATGTATTTGAGTCATGAAGAAGCACATTCTGAGTATATACATCTCTGACTTCGTCCAGAGATAAACATTGACAGGTATACTGTGTAGTGATGAAGGCTTATGGAGTTGAAGTTTATGGGGAAGGGTTTGTCTTTCGGATAAATACTGACGAATACCTTATTGTCACACTTTTTCTGTATGATCTTAGTTCAGCGTATTACTTTAGGCAAGTATACTTCAGCAATAGCAATACGAAATACTCGAAAAAACATAGAGAATCACTGTTGCAAAGGTTCTTGTATTATTTGACACTATTTTCATATTGGAATGTCCAACGACGGACGATCTTCATCTCAAAAGTATATCAAAACACAAAATGGAATAAAAAGATGTGCAACTCTGTGTTGTTATGAGCACATTGACAACCTAGCTGATATTATTCAACTCACAGTTCGTGAAAAATATTATTTAGTACCTAAACTATCGAATTACCAACAGTAAGTTTTAAACACATGATCCGTCGTCACAAGTACATATTACATATGATCGTTACATTTCGTTAAATTATAATCAAAGAGCAGATTTACGGCCAGAGTCGAGTAGGCTAATAAGGTCTGATGTTAAGAAATCAGATGGCCATTTGGAGTTAACTTGGTTTGAAAGGTATTCAATTGATTTGTTGACATTTGTTTCACTTGCGCCCTTAATGTGTTTGCCCTCTTCTTTAAGAACTTGATCAACAAAAGCTGCGCTCACAACTTTACCCGAATTTGTCTTAGCTGAATATTTAGCCCAAGACCAGAGTTGGACTCTAGCAATTTCGGCAGTTGCTGCATCCTCCATCAGATTGTTGATTGGTACGCAACCATTACCTGAGATCCAAGCTGAGCAATAAGCTAAGGCAGCTGATGCGTTTTCATGTACACCAGCGTCGGTTATTTCGCCTGGAACGTTTGTATTTAATAAATCAGCAGCTGACACTTGAACTTCTTCGCGGCGTATGTGATATTGGTTAGGGCCCAACATCTTGTCGTTGAAGATATCCAATGCGATTTTGACTAAAGCTGGATGAGCAACCCAAGTGCCATCGTGACCAGCGGTAACTTCTCTTAGTTTATCATTCTTAACCTTTGACATTGCGGCATCATTAGCTTTAGTGTCATTCTTGATTGGAATTTGAGCCGACATACCACCCATTGCAGCAACTTGACGTCCATGACATGTTTGGATGAGTAATCTGACGTAGGCATCCATGAACGGTACTGACATCGTAACATCTGATCTGTTGGGCAATACCGATGACTTGTTTGCACGTTGGGCTTTAATGAAAGAGAAAATATAATCCCATCTACCACAGTTTAAACCGGAGGAGTGGTTTCTTAACTCGTAGAGAATCTCATCCATTTCAAAGACAGCGAAGATTGTTTCGATAAGGACAGTACCTCTTATAGTACCTCTAGGAATGTCAAGGCTGTCTTGTGCGAAGTTGAAAACGTCATTCCAGAGACGAGCTTCAAGATACGATTCCATTTTTGGTAGATAGAAGTAAGGACCGAAGCCTCTGTTAATATACTCCTTTGCGTTGTGGTAGAAGTATAAAGCAAAGTCGAACAAACCACCAGAGACAGGCTCACCGTCGATTAAAACTCTAGTCTCGTCGAGGTGCCACCCGCGAGGTCTGACAATCAAAACAGCTGGATTTGGCGACAATTTGTAGGACTTTCCAGACTTTTCGTCGGTGAAATCGATTTGCCTACGAATTGCGTCATGGAGGTTGAGTTGACCGTCGACCATATTGTGCCAGGTTGGTGAGTTTGAGTCTTCAAAATCAGCCATGAAAGTCTTGGAACCAGAGTTAAGTGCATTTATGACCATTTTACGCTCTGTAGGACCAGTAATCTCAACTCTACGATCTCTCAAACCAGGTGCTGGTGGTGCACAGATCCAAGATTTATTCTGACGGATGTGCTGGGTTTCTGGACGGAAATTCAAGCGAATTCTTCCTTCATCGAGGTCCTATTAGATTGTGAGAAATGTCGTCATGGAGGTAAAATGCAAACCTTCTGACGTTGTTGACGTTCTTGAAGGAGGTGCTTTCTGGTTTTGTTAAAAGTACGATGTATCTTTGCGACGAATTCTAATGCGTCGTCGCTGAGAATAGCTTTATGTTGAGCTAAAAGGTGCGTGAGAAGCTGTATGTTTCAATGATTCTGAACTAACGAGCTACGTTATCTGAAGGCGGTTAGAAATTATAAAGATATCCTAGAAACATACTCAATATTTCAATGCCTGCAGTCATCGTCGTATGAGTTGAAGAACTGAAACCGGCTGATCCTTAAGTTATCGCTCACGGAAGTGCGGCATCCGAGAGTTCCCACATGGCGAAGGTGCTCCGTTGACACCCTAAAGATATTTTATGATATATCGGATAATAAAAGTAAAATTATTTTATTTTATTTATTCTTTGATATAATAGACTCTATCGTCATAATATACGTCCATAAATATGGTTCGCAGTGATACAAATGCGCCAGGGAGATTACGGCAATTAGCCAGGAGATCTACGCTTAACTTTGATGACACATTGTCCGGTTTGCCCTCTGCTCCATTGGGGCCAGGATGGCGATCAGCAGCGGCTGATTTACTGGCGACCGGTGAAGCAGCCGTACAGAGAAGGCGCTCTATTAGGCATCTACGTAGATCTGCTACAGTTGATAATCCACCCAGTGAACAGCATAGTGAACAGGACTTGGAAAAGCTACCGTTGCACGTACACGATAACAACGAAGGCGTTTTTGTAGATGGAGAAGGTCCTATGTTCCCAGATATACGAATACGCTTCCATGTGGATCCACCAAATTCTATCATTATGACCCTTAATAATAGTCTATACGATGATCAGAAATCACCGGATAGCTTTTTGCTAACGAGGCTGGAGCTAGTAGTACCATATAAGTCTGATGGCTTAGTATTTGCCAGTCTCGATAAAATTACCGTAGAGGATTTGTCTGTATATGATAGCCAATGTTTGCCGGTGCTGGAACGATATAGCTCACAGCTTAAACAACCATTGGGTCCAGGAATAGATAGGAAAATATACCCCGACCCAATACCATCAACTTCATCTTTCGCACCTATACATTACCATTCAAGCCAAAGTCAAACACTAACAAGACGGTTAGAAGACCCAGTGACTTCTCCGCGACCACATAAGAAAGCGAAAAAGAACACACCAGAGTCTCCGCCACCATTGCTACCATTCCCAACTACTGTGACGCCTTGTGCGTACTTTAATAGCTATACAGAGTCAATTGAATCTGTGCCATTCGCACCTCCTCAAAGACTCACTATAGATTTACAACCAGGACGAGCAACTAGATATTTAGCTATTAGATTCTTGAACTCTCATGGATCTAGATTTGATGCCAGTCGAGTAAAAGCTTTTGGTAAGTGAACACTCTATTATTAGACACTGCTAACAATAACACAGGATATAGAGCGAGTAAGGTATACAACAGTAGCGAATATCACTAGATTAGTTTTCAGTTATTGTAACAGTAGCAAGTTTCATCGAGATTGTATATCGATATGTACATTATTATTACATCAGTTTGACGATACCATTGACTATTTGAGACTCTATAGATTGTTATATAATAATAATGTCCAAAAATAATAGTCTAAATTATCTTAATTTTTGATATTTGATTTTTTTTCTAGACTATTTATTACAGAATTTCACCTTCTTACTTCTTTCATCAAGACGAAGTGTGAGTTGAAATTTAAAGCAATGAAAGTAGCAAGAATAGCAGCAATAATATGATGATCATCGTTGTCGCCCCAGTCTGATCTATAGATGACTGATTGACCACGCTTATGCCAAACTCACGCACCACTGATCTTTGCTGCTTTCCTACTATTATTATTGCTTATTTATAGTAGCTCATTTACTAACATTTTCTAGTAATCTGTAAGTTTTTCAAAACATACCGCCAGCAATGATGCAACAGGTTTTTTGTTGATGATACCAATACATTTATATTCCATGCTAAATCTTAATCATTTGTTGAGGAAAACGATGTATTCAATTTGCTTGTCTGAACATCAACGTATCTTGCTGGTGGTCTCAAATTCTTTATCTGACATCATCAACACAGTTCTGTACAAAAACAACTATATATATTATTACAATTATCTATTCATTAGTATGCTTTACATATCTCTTTCACTATCTATATTGCTTCCCCGTCGATGTCTTCGTCTTCGAGTGGCTGGGCACCTATATCGTCCTGCATGGGCTCTCCATCAATGTCGTCCTGCATTGGCTCTCCGTCAATATCGTCCTGCATTGGTGCACCATCCAGATCTTCCAAAAGTGCACCATCGATGCTTTCTTCTGGTTCTTTGCCAATAGGTCTAAAACCAGTTGGCTTCAATGTCTCATCAGAAACAGGTGTGATTGGATTACTGGATATACTCTCATTGTCCTGTTGACTTATTAGCGTACTGTTGCTTTTCAATTCTGATACTGCTTTTTTTCCATTATCCTCTAATTTCAACATATAGCTGTCAAGTATGTTCTCAGGGAATATAAACAATTCACTCCAGACCCTCAACACCACTTCAACACGCTCTTTGAAGAAATTTTGGCTGAGCTTGCTTGGGAATACGGACCTTACTAGACCCAGATGTTCAAAAACTTTATCTAGATGCTTCTGTATTTCGTCTCTATACCTCCAGGCACCTGATACACCAACCGCACTGTTCGCCAATATATCTGAAACGAGGTGCAACCTCGCGATCTTTCGTGGGACTGGTGTTGAAACGTTCAATAACGATTTGATTAAGATATCGACAATCTCCCTGTAGCTCTCTGAATGGTCTATTGCGAAAACCATCAATTTCGCAATTGAATACCGTTTAGGTGAAATTTGTCTCAACATAATCTCAAATTGTTTCCTAGCTATTGGTCCTAAATCATTTTGCTTCTGTTTTTGAAGCTTCTCATGTTCAGATCGTTCTTCATCAGTTAATTCCGCATCAGAATCATTCGTTGGCTGATCATCATCGAATGGTATAAGGTCCTGCAGTCGATTGTGTACGAAAGTAGTCTTTGGATCCTTAAACCCTTGTCAGAACGGACCGTTTAAATTCATTATTACTCACATGCTCATCATTCAGGAAAGTGTATTGAACGCCGGTCATTTTAAGTTCATTGAAACCTGCTATTGGACCATACTTATGAGATTTCGCATTATAGACGACACTCATCAAGAAATTGAGAGTTTCTGTATCAAATGTGACAGTACTATGACCTTCATTGATTGTCTCTTCTGTCCGCGTTCGCTTAGAATCGCGTTCATCGTAATAACTGGCTGGCATCGCAGGTCGTTTGACAGGACCTTCAAATATAGCTCTTGAAGGTAACCTGACGCGTTTACCCCAATCAAGCTGAGAATAGTTTAGTAATTAAGAGAGAATCGACTGAGACATACCTTTAAAGCATGTCCCTGCCAATCTGAACCATCAAGTTCTTTGACAGCTAACTCAGCATCTTTGCACGACATATAACTAACGAATCCCGCATATCCTGGTTGCTTGAACCTCGATTGATCTTCTTGACGTGGCCACATAATTTTAACCTGAAAAGGTCAATATGAGTAATATGAGGAATTTTTGAGACATACAGAGGCAATGGGACCATAGCGGGAGAAGTATTCACCGAACATCTGCTCATCAATGTTTATTGGAAGGTTCGCGACGTATATGTTGGTCGAATGAGGATCTATCTCGCTCTGACTACCCATGTCTGGTTTGTTTGGGCCTCTACCGGCTTGCTCACGCTTCAGCTCTTGTAAAAAGCTGTCCATTTGTGTCTTGCCCTTAACTTTGCCTTGTGAATTGAGTTCTACCGGCTGAGATTTCTGTGAATAGCTAGAAGAATTATGTTGTGCTAATAGACCTCTTAACTAGTGATAATATAGTGTATATCATCACCCACGCTGTCTTCTTCCATCACTTCTAACAAAAGCGGACTGCTTAACGTCATCAAAAGCATCCAGGTATTCTTTATAAGCCTCTTTTGTATACTCTTCCTCTTCACGCCTACGCTGTTCGTCGAGCTCCTTCTGCCTATCCTTTGCTGATTTGAAGTTTGAACCTGATTGAAATTGATTCAGTCTTTCTTGTGGAACGCTCTGTATTTTAGACTAATAGATCATTTAGCTAGTGTAATTTTCGAAGGCAATAAATTTACTGGATCTATTTTACCAGATTTTAACAATTCCTGCTTTATAGGATCCATTAATTACTTCGAAGTAGAGAAACAAGCGAGTATGCAAGTATTTGATCAGATAAGCTTCAATAATACAGCATGTTCAGTAGAATATAATAGTTTATTAGATCTATACGCCGTTGGAACGTACGAATTGGTTGAAACAAAAACTAATGAGCAAGGTCTAATCAGTCATCAAGAGAGGCAAGGAGATTGTATTTTATACGATTGTAAGGAAAGAAAGTTTAACGTAATAGATAGCAAATCCACACCCGGTACTTTAGATATAAAGTGGATGAAAGACTTTATAGCCGTAGTCGATGCCAAAGGTTACTTGTCTGTTGATAAATATGAAAATAAGAAGCTCAAACAACTAAGCTTGGTTGATTGCAAATCAGACAATCAGTCGCTAGCTTTATCACTCGATTGGTCTAATTCACGGAAAGAAGTTGAGCCAATCGTGGCAGTTTCAATGTCAGACGGCAGAGCACTCACCGTCAACAGTGCTACTGAACAGGTGCTAGTTGATTGGCAGGCTCATGATTATGAGACATGGATTGCCGCTTGGGATCATTACAAGCCGAATGATATTATCTATACAGGTGCAGATGATTGCATACTCAAGTGCTGGGATCTCCGATCAGGTGTAGACACTCCAATCGCATCCAACAAGAGGTGTGTTTTATCTCCTTAGATACAATCATACTAACAAAGAAACAGATTCGAAGGTGGTGTAACAACCATAGCGAATTCACCACATGATCAAAACATCATCGCTGTCGGCTCATACGACGAGAATTTGAGAATATTTGACAAGCGAAACATCAATAAGCCAATCAATAGCATAAAGACAAGTGGCGGTATATGGAGAATTAAATTCAGTGAAGTCGAGAACATGAGAATGGTAATGGCCAACATGTATGGGGGATTTGATGTTGTAAATTATCAAACAAATGTCATAGAATACACCAACAGTGATCACAATCTGGCGTACGGTGTTGATTGGAATAGAGATGGTCTCATAATGTCCGCAAGTTTCTATGATAAAAAGGGAATGCTTTGGGTTGTCTGACACTGACGTATTTATTAGTCATGCAAATAGAATATACCTTATATAGAAAGTTATACATTCCTCGGTCCATATGCAATGCGACGCATGATGTAAAGTCTGGGTCAATTGTTTATATAGAAATTTTCTATGCACACAAGAACTTAATTTAATCATATATGAGGTTAAGAAAGATATAAATTGATTTATAGCCCAACCTCCACAATGTAATGTTCGCTCCTCCACGTGTCCATGTGATTACAAAGCAGAATTTTAGATCGACCTTCAGAATCCGGACGCGTGCTTGGCCGAGGGGTAAAATCTTGATCAAAAATAAAGGGCGGCGGACCACGCGTCTTGCCTTTCTGATTAACTATGACTATCCAAATGATACCTGTGAGTTTATCGAATTAAGGTGCTATGGCAGAAGTTAAAACACTATCAAGACAGAGGCATTCACTCAAATTGATGAGTTCTCCGAGCAGCATGTCATCAAGCCAGATCCAGGACTTGAGGAATGTATGGAGCAAGCACGCGAAAATGGCTTACCAGATATTAGCGTCAGTGCTATCCAGGGTAAGTTCCTGATGCTGCAAGCCAAGATGATGAAAGCCAAGAGGATCCTCGAAATCGGCACGTTAGCTGGCTACTCTAGTATCTGGTATGTAATCCACTAACCACTGCGTATATGTTTCTGACTTGTTACAGGCTCGCCAAGGCTTTGCCGGAGGACGGTGAACTCATCACGCTGGAATCAAACGAGAAATTCGCGGAGGTAAATAAAAACAATTTATTTAACACAATCTAACTATTGTAGTTATCACGTAAGAACATCGCGAATGCCAAACCGCACGCCAAATTCGAAGTTATTCAAGGTAAAGCACTCGAGACATTGGAAAAACTCGAGGGCACATTCGACATGGTGTTTATTGACGCTGATAAGCCAAACTCCGCAAATTATCTCAAGAAAGCCGTCGAACTCACTAAGACAGGTAGTGTTATTTATGTTGATAATACAGTCAGGAACTATGCTATACTCCTTGATGAACACACGAAAGATCCATATGGTGTCGGAATCAGAGCTGTTTATCCTGCTCTTCAAACCTTGCAGGATGAAGGCAAGATTGAGGCTACAAACATCCAGATTGCATCAAGCAAGGGCCACGACGGACTTGCTATAGCACTTCGCCTTTAAAGTGCGATATTTGACTGCATTTTTTGTATTTAACTTATTTATTTATAGCATTTCTGGACCACTTCTGACGTCCGCAGTGTGGAACAACTAATGAACGACGTGCTTCATTGGAACTACGCTCGATATAACTAATATGTGTTGACCATTTCGAGATTGTGTACTAGAAATTCTGACGAAAAGCAAATGGTGACCCTAGCATTGATACTTACATACATATACATACTTTGAAAGACGTTATGTACATATAGCTACGCAGTCCGTACCTAATTGATCTTTATCATTCGGACTGATGTAATCGAAATCCCGATGTAAATGGGACTCATGCCATAAATAGCAACAATCAATTTCAAACTCTACAATCATGTTAACAGAAACCGCTATATTCCAACAAGTAGATGAATTCGCTGAGGGCAAGCTCATAGGTAATGATCCAGCCTTGTCTTATGCACTCAAAAACAGCGCAAAGAATGGTCTACCACCTATCAGTGTCAGTGCAACACAAGGGAAGTTCCTCATGATGCAGGCTAAACTTATCGGTGCCAAAAGGATCCTCGAAGTGGGCACACTTGGGGGGTGAGTCAGAGCCGAGTGTCAACTTGATATAGCTGACCTTCAAGCAGTTATAGTAGCATATGGCTTGCAAGGTCTCTCCCAGCAGATGGAAAACTCATAAGTTGCGAGTTTAACCCGGCTTTTGCAGATGTCGCACGCGATAACATTCGCAACGCCAACGTCTCGGCGCAAGTAGATATTCGCACAGGACCTGCACTTGACACTATAGTTACTTTAGACGATAACTTTGACTTTGTTTTCATTGACGCTGATAAAAACAATTCACCTGTGTACCTCACTGAAGCCATTAAGCGCACACGTAAAGGTGCGTGACAGAATGTTAACAACCTAGGCTAATTCCCTCAGGTGCAATCATTGTTGTCGACAATACTGTTCAGAATGCACAACGTTTCCTCGATCCGACTGAGGACTCTCCAAATGTTATTGGTAATCGTCAAGTATATGATCTTCTACAGAAGCATGAGGCGGCTGGGGATCTCATTGCGACGCACCAGCAATGTGCAACAGGTAAGGGGTCTGACGCATTTGTCTACGCAATCCGAACATGATGACTATGTAAATCTAAAGTTGTATATCAAATGAAATCACAGCAAGGACTTAACGTCGATACTACCATTCTTGCTCTCAGCTACACCAGTCTCGAGAACAACAGCAGAGATGAGTTGTGATGGCGTAATATCGAATCCAGGGTTGTATACGGTATGTAACCCAGTCGCACCGACTTCTTTAGGTGCGATACGTACAGATGTTTGCTTCCCACTATCTAATTCAATACCGCGGACAGTTACAGCTTCGCTAGCTGCACGCAATTCAATAGGAATCGACCGACCATCGTTCAAGTTGGAGTCCACACTGGCGCGTGGAGCAACAACTGTGAACGGAATATTGAACGTTTTAGCAAACATTGCTGATTGCATTGTACCAATTTTGTTAGCTGTATCACCATTAAGTGCGATTCTGTCAGCACCGACAGTGACTGCTTGGACGATACCGGATGAAATGAGTGATCCGACAGCCGTATCACATACTAAACAACTTGGTATGCCCAACTGAGTGAATTCAAAAGCGGTTAGTCTGGTACCTTGATGGTAAGGCGTTGTTTGAGCATAGTATGCTCTTTCAAGTCTACCTAACTCATGCAAACGAGTGATCATACCAAATGCAGTACCATAACCCTTAAAGATCGTCAGAAGTGCTATTGTTTCAAATGGATTGACCCACTGAAGTTGCCAATGAACCAGTATTACAGACAGTCAGGATTGATATTTTGCCGCCTTTTTCGATCTTCCCGGATGATTCTAAATTGTTGATAAGCCATTGTGCGCCATTATCAGACATCTGCTTATTTCTCTCGACGTCCTCTGACCAAACTAGAATGGCTTGGTAAATTACAGCCTTCTTTATGTTGTCAACGCTGTCACTGTCTATCTCTGCAGCCTGTCTAAGCTGGTCAAGAGCAATACCAAGGTTTACAGCTGTTGGTCTGGATTGATAGAGGTAATCGCAAACTTGCTTTACTTCTTTCTTAAGCTCTTGAGAGTTGTTGTAGCTGCTATTGTGCAATCTCTGTGCGACAGAAAGAGTAGCTAAGGATGCCAATGCTGGTGCACCTCGTATGTTCATATTCCTGATAGCGGAATATGCTTCTTCTACTGAAGTAATATCCATCCAAACGAGTTCATGTGGTAGCTTTAATTGGTCAATTATTTTAATAGAAAAGTCCTCGAATGAAATTGAAGTAAATTTCATAGCGACTTGGTTGTTGAATTATAACTTTCATCACAAAATGGCCAGATTGCCAGTCCCTGTGGAAACTTACCCAATTATTGCGATTATTGGTGGTGCAGTGGGTATATAATCTAGCAAATAACTTTTTTACAACCAAGTATTAGATTGGCGGTGCTGGATGGTACCTCGCTAGACTTGCACAAGGACCAGAAGTTGTGAGTAAACTAACTTTAAGCTATTTATACTTTACTAATGAAAAAAATAAGGTCTGGGACCGTAAGAACAACGTGAGTAAATACCCGACTAATAGAACTCAGCCCTAAGAAGATATTCAGCCACATCCATGGCAAGACATTAAGGAAGGCCAAACTAGTGAGTTTTTAATAGCATCGTACTCCATTACTAACTCTATATCAGCCAAAATGCTCACTATCAACGATCAAATCGCCAAAGAGGGCAAATGGTCACGCTCTCGTCTTTAAGACGCTTTAGAGCTTTATTTGTACTTTAACATTCACTTGATATACACAATCACTTGATATTTTTAGTTAACGTTTTCTTCTTTTATTTATCTATCACGCAATAGCTTCTTGACTTTATACTTTGATGTACACAGTCAGAAGAGCAGCAAATACAGCTAGATTAGCTACCAGAAGCCTCACTAGCAAGGCTTTACCTGCTAGTTACTACAACAACGTACAGCACGCCCCAACGGATGGCTTCCTTGGTGCAATCGGAAATACACCACTTATACGCTTGAACCGTTTATCAGAAGAAGTAGACGCTGACATCTATGGTAAAGCTGAGTTCATGAACCCGGGTGGTAGTGTAAAGGACAGAGCTGCACTCGGTCTTGTTCTAGATGCAGAAGAGAAGGGTCAACTCAAGTCAGGCGGTACCGTTGTAGAAGGCACAGCTGGAAATACCGGTATCGGTTTAGCCCATGTTTGTAGAGCACGCGGTTATAAGTGTGTCATTTACATGCCTAACACTCAATCAAGCGAGAAGATCGACCTTCTCCGTATGCTTGGTGCAGAAGTACACCCAGTTCCTGCCGTCGCTTTCGACAATCCACAAAACTACAACCATCAAGCAAAGAGACACGCAGACAGCATTCCAAACGCCGTATGGACCAACCAGTTCGACAACCCAGATGGCAATAGAGATGTACATATACATACGACAGGTCCTGAAATCTGGAATCAGACTGAAGGAAAGGTAGATGCATTCACCTGTAGTACAGGTACAGGTGGAACATTCGCCGGTGTTACTAACTACTTGAAATCAATGAACAAGGACGTCAGCTGTTACATTGCTGATCCACCGGGATCAGTTCTCGCAAGTTACGTACAAACTAAAGGCGAAAAGATGGACAGATCAGGTGGTTCCATCACAGAGGGTATTGGTCAGGGTAGAATAACTGCAAATATGACCGTCGATGTCAAGTCAGCTGATGGTGGTTTCACAGTACCAGATTCAGATTCTATAGCTATGTTATACAGATTATTAGATGAGGAAGGTATCTACCTTGGTGCTTCATCTGCTCTCAACGTCGCTGCTGCATACAAACTCGGAAAAGATCTTGGTAGAAAGAGCGACGGTAGTAGACGTCAAATAGTCACAATCCTCTGCGATGGTGCTTACAGATACCAATCACGTTTATTCTCACGCAAGTGGCTCGAATCAAAGAACCTTGTTGATGCTATTCCAGCACACCTCCAAAAGTACATCATCTTGGAATAATTGCACATGTTAAATAAAAGATTTAAGAATAGACTGTTAGATAAAAGATTTGAGAATAATTTAGTAAACGCAAAAACGAAGTATATGTATAATAAAAATATAAATAAGTACCCAATTTTATTGAATTAGTCTAGATGTTTTTACTTTACTTCTACTAACTTAATCTCGAAGTACAAGTCAGCATTCTTACCAATACCTGGTAAGCTTTGGTTGCCGTATGCTTGCTTGGCTGGGATGTAGAGGGTTCTTTCACCACCAACGCGCATTGGCTGACCACCTTTGAGACCCAAAACACCTGAGTCCCAACCACCGATGACTTCACCAGTACCAACTCTGAAGCTGAATGGTTTTCCACTGGTGATATCAGTAAAAAGTTTTAGCTTAAAAGTAGTACACACCTAACATTTTGGTCAAAGACCTTCTTGATTGGTTGACCGTTCTTCAAAACACGACCAATGTATCTCATACCGACACGCTTGCCTGATTTTGCGACAGGACCGTCACCAACCTTCCCATCAACGTATGAAACGCCATTTTGGAGGGTAACGCGGGTGTCTTTCTTTGGCTCTGGCTTCTTTTCAGCCTTCTTTGGTTCTTCCTTCTTGGCGGCGGCAGCAGCAGTTTCCTTCTTGTCCTTCTTTGATGGCTTGGCTGGTGCTTCTTCCTCTGCAGCGCGCTTCTTTGAAGGTTTGGCAATTGGTTGATCTGGGAGTTCCTCAATCTTTGGACCATCCTCTTCGTCAGATTCTTCCTCGTCATCTAAATCCATATCTGGACCATAGAGTGCTCTCATTTCATCCTCATCCATATCAGATTCATCTTCTTCGTCTGATTCATTGTCTTCAGGGTAAGGAAGGTTTGGAGTGACGATGTTACCCAACAAATGAACTTCATTGTTACCTGTGACTGAGATAGATACCAAGTCGTTTGCTGTGAGTGTTAAATCGACAGAGACTTGTTCAACTTGACCTGGAATGAGTGAGCATAAGACAGCCTCTTGAGTAGGCTTGTCAGCTTCTTTCTCTTCGTCATCACTTTCGCTTCCACTGTCTTGTGGTTCGTAGAGAAGTTTTACAACAGATCTCGTCTTTGACTTTGGGTTCTCAGACAAAGCGACGTTTGTAATTCTGATATCCTCGTCAATCTCCAATACTGAAGGTGAGTTTGGAAGTAACTTTTGTGACCAAATACCCAATGTTGTTGACATAGTGGTAGTTTATAGACAAGAAAGAAGATGAGAATTTTTGTGTGATGAAAGTGAGAATTGTTGAGAGATGCTAATTGAATAAAATGATTATCTAATAATTTAATTAGTTATTCTTAATATAAGTCTATTATTTAAACTATTTCACCCAGTCTGCAACGTCATCTTTTACGACCATCATAAGAAATGGTAAATATAAATTAGATAAAGAGATATTTCGTTGTTAATTAAAAATTACAGTCAAATACCTTAAGACCATACCTTGGAACAGTTAGAGCCTCTCTCACTGCAGCGCTAAACCTCGAAAACTTCAGTTCACAGGTTGGTCCTTATAGCATATCTAATATGTAGCTTACCTATAGAGCTTAGATAGTTGAAAGACACAATAAGCCTGAAATTGAATCAAAGAAATCAAGGGAACTGATCCTCCAGCCACTTTTGATCACAAGAACTGCGTTAGAGAAGGTATTAATTGAACCATCAGTAAACTCAGTTAGATTATCAATAAAGATCAAGCAAGCTGATGAAATTGAACGGATTTTAGCTCATAAGTTTACACGTTTCATGATGATGAGAGCTGAGGGTTTCGTCGTACTTCGAAGGAAAGCGATTGAAGTGGGTCGTACTATCATATATGATTAAGAAATCTAACTTATATTCGCTAGGGATATGATATTTCATTCTTGATCACAAATCAACAAACTGAAAAGCTACTTAAGCACAAAATAGTTGATTTCATTATTCAGTACGTGCGATCTATATTAGAATTCATAGACCTAACTCAACCCTTAGATTCATGGAAGATGTAGACAAAGAAATATCAGAAATGAAGCTTAGCTTGAACGCTAGAGCGAGAATCGTAGCAGAGACCTACTTGACAAGCTTTGGTAATTAATTATATGAATATACCTCTTTTATGCATTTTTATATTTTCTTTTGTCTTTCTGGCCGCAATGACCTCTTTCCTATAGAACGACCAAGGATATGTCCGTCAGCTTGGTTGATCCAAATATAAGGCACGCTCATAACGATCAAATTGATCAAGGAAATGGCTCATGGATTGAGTTAGGATACCCACAAGATTCAAAAGATCAACTTATACTCATCGGCAAAGGTGCTAACGGTTTAGAAGGTTTATCAGATAATTTACCGGAAGACCAAGTCGTTTTTGCTATTTTATTAGAAAATTCTTCTCTAGTGCAGCTTTTGTGGTGTCCAGACGCGATTTCGGGTGTAAAGAAAGCTAGAGCTATGGTACACGCTAGAGCAGTAGCTAGTCAGTTTGATGTGAGTAAATCTTTACCAATTGGTTTTTTCTAAACCGATCATTAGATTTCTTCGACAATCTCAGCTTCAACAAAGCAAGATCTGAGCGTCAGCCAACTTACCGCACAGAGTAAGGTAGAGAAGAAAGAGGATAGCGAAAAACATACGAATGGTGCACTACCATCAGCTGAGGAATCCGCGACAACCGTCCAAAATCTAGATGATGACGATGATAGTGATGATGATACCGACTCAATTGTTAATGGATACCAAGACGTGAACGAGCCAGATCAGCAAGAGCAACAAAGGCAACTTGAAATCGCTAAACAAAAGGCACTTCAGGAAGAAGAGCAAAGAGTTGAAATTGAGCGTAAGAGAAGACTCGAACATGAGCAAAGATTACTTCAAGAGGCTGAGCAAAAACGTCGTCTTGAAGCTGAACAACAAAAGAGACGTGAACTGGAAGAAAAGCGTAGAAAAGAGATTGAAGAAAGAAGGAAAGCTGAACAGGAAGCTAAATTACGTCTTGAAATGGAAGAAAAGAGACGCAGGGAAGCGGAAGAAAAGAGAAAGCAAGATATAATCCGTCAGAAATCATTAGAACAGGACAGATTAAACAAATTAATCAGTTCTGGACAGGTCGCAATAAATGGTAAATTGTCAGCCTTGACCAAATCAGGTGTGAGTTGTACATAAAGGTATATACTACTGTTAACCTAAGTAATAGACCTGGCGTCGTCGTTACTTTGAATTGAGCAGCAAAGCACTCGCTATATACAAAGAAGACTTGAGCTCCAAAACACCTATAGAAGCTATACCATTAAGCAAAACGACGCAAATAGTCGACAGCTATGATGAACTACTTATCAAGCACTCAATCAGATTAACTAGCCAATCAGATGAGCTCTTCATTTACCTCGATAACCAAGAAGCGAAATCTAAGCTGATGAGCGCATTGCAATCTGCCATAAAGAATTAAAAGCTTACATTCGTTACATTCATTATTGGAATTTGTGTATATTTTCCCATTTATTTTCTAAATTTTATTCTAAATGTGACGTATAACGATCTTAGACTCAAGCTATCATCCAAGATGGACGATATCATATCAATTGGTGAGAAATAAACGCGTTTGTTTTATATTCATTAATTAAATACAATAGTCAATCGTTTGCAGTAAGTTTACGCGTTAATTACTACATAAACTGACCAGTAAACTGATAGAGATACTTTCAATACGATTGGTAGGTCATTTAACAGTCTATACGAATTATTTTAATCTATCTATCAAGGCGGTAATGCTATAGACCTTCCGCAGATAGCTGTTGTCAGTATCACGACAAGAGTACCCGAGCTTCTCTAACAGACATACAGGTTGGTAGCCAATCATCTGGAAAATCTAGTGTATTAGAAACGTAGGTTCCAGTCTATTCTTTGTTCTATTTACTCAAAACTACCCAGGATCGTAGGACGTGAGGGAATATTGATATTATATTAAACACTATTAACAATTTACAGGTGACTTCTTACCACGTGGTTCGGGTATTGTCACCAGAAGACCACTCGTATTGCAGCTCATACACACTACGAAACAAGAAGAATACGGTGAATTCTTACATATCGACAAAAGATATACATCATTTGAAGAAATAAGAAATGAAATACAATCAGAGACTTTTAGAGTGGCTGGTCAGAACAAGGGTATCAGTAAATTGCCTATAAATCTCAAGATTTACTCCCACAATGTCGTCAACCTTACTTTAGTCGATTTACCGGGATTAACAAAAATCCCAGTGGGTGATCAACCATCTGATATTGAAAAGCAAATCAGACAGTTGGTTTTAGATTACATTCAGAAGCCAAATTGGTATGCTACCTACCTTTGTGTGTCCCAATCTAACTCTTTTCAGTGTCGTTTTGGCGGTATCACCAGCTAATGTCGATTTAGCAAACTCTGACAGTCTTAAACTCGCTCGTTCCGTTGACCCTCAAGGTAGAAGAACTATTGGTGTGCTTACAAAACTCGACCTCATGGACGCTGGCACACATGCTCTTGATGTTCTCAACGGTCGAGTATATCCACTCAAGTTAGGCTTCATTGGTGTCGTCAACCGTAGTCAACAAGATATTAACTCTAATTTGGACATAAATGAAGCTCGTAGACGTGAAGATGAATTCTTCCAAGAGTCTCCATCTTATCGTAACATTGCTCATAGATGTGGTACTAAGTACCTTGCAAAAACCCTCAACAACGTGCTCATGAACCACATCAGGGAGAAGCTTCCAGATATGAAAGCAAAGTTAAACACTCTTATGGGTCAAACACAACAAGAATTGAATTCATTCGGAGACGCAACCTTTTTTGGCAAGCCACACAGAGCGTCATTAATTTTGAAACTTATGACGCAATTCGGTCGTGATTTTGTCTCTTCAATTGACGGTACATCATCTGAAATCTCGACGAAGGAACTTGGTGGTGGTGCTAGGGTATATTACATCTTCAACGATGTGTTCGGTAGAGCACTCGAATCCATAAATCCTAATCAAAACCTCAGTAATCATGACATCAGAACTGCTATTAGAAATAGCACTGGTCCAAGACCATCTTTATTCGTACCAGAAGTAGCATTTGAGTTATTAGTGAAACCACAAATCAAGTTGCTCGAACCACCTTCACTTCGTTGCGTTGAATTAGTCTATGAAGAATTAATGAAGATTTGTCACAACTGCACAAGCCCAGAATTGTCGAGGTTTCCACGTTTGCATGCGCAATTGATCGAAGTAGTTTCAGATCTCCTTAGAGAGAGACTCGGTCCAACATCTGAATACGTGCAGTCGTTGATAGCTATCCAATCAGCATATATTAACACGAACCACCCATCATTCGCACCTGGAACAGCAGCATATGCCGCTGAAGCTCAAAAAGAGAAACAAAAGCAGACACCATCACTTAGATTCAAAGATGTTCAAAATGTGATCGAGGATGGTGAAGAGAAAGACAACGAATTGGCAATTGAACATAGGTCAATATCGCAACCATCAGGAACACAGGAAGATCCACGTCGTCATTCAATAACTAATCAATTGTTGAATGGAACGTCAACGCCTGAGTCTGACAGTGCATTAATGAATCATCATAGGAATAGACGAGGACATCAAGCTCAACAATCGCAAAGTCAGACTGCGAGAGATACATTCCTTAACTATTTCTTCGGTGGAGCAGATGCAGCTAGCAGTGCACCAGCTAATACTAGCAATAGTACAAGAACGCCTGTTAGGGATGTTGACGAGGAGGCTAGACACTACGCTTCAACTGCAAACCCTCTCAATGGTAGATCAGGGCTTGAAGGTTCCGCAGCTGCTTACGACATGAAAAGCTTAGGCAAGCATCTCGAGCCTGTACCTATGATTGATGAAGGTGGTAGCGCAGTATCTGAACGTGAAGACATGGAAACTACTCTTATTAGATCTCTGATCGCAAGTTACTTTTCAATCGTCAGACAAACTATTGAAGACCTCGTTCCAAAGGTTAGTAGCATATTTGCTTTTTTCTGTTGATTTTAACATTATTCAGGCTATTATGCACCTCTTGGTCAATTTCTCAAGAGAAGTGATACAAGACAAGTTGGTAGCATCATTGTACAACCCTGATGTGAGTAATTCACAATCTTATAAACTAAATTTAACACACACTACAGATGTTTGATGAACTACTTTATGAAGATGAAAACATCGTTAATGAACGCACCAGAGTGAAGAACTTAATGGATGCATACAAGCAAGCCTTCCAAGTTTTGGCCGAGGTGAATATGCCAAAGCAATCAAACATGGTTCCACCAACTCAATCAACGGCTTAAAAGTTAGGATTATTTTTTGTTCATATGCATTATTCCTTTTTTCACAACTCATAATCAAATGCAGAGTATGGTGAGTAATGTTATGTACATGCTTACAATATTCAATTATCCTTGCATTTCACCTTCTTCAACCTCCTCTTTACGGGGTTTCTACGGTTGTGTTAGTCGAGTGATAGGGAGGACAACTCATACCTACCTTAGCCTCTCTCTGTTCTTCATGTGGACTCTTAGAGCGGCGACGCTCAGCACGTCTCTCATCTCTTTCTCTTTCTCTCTCTCTCTGTGAGACAGATTCGCGTCTATCACGACGACGTCTAGAATGATCAGAATCACCATGGTCGCGTGAACGATCTTTGAGTCTCTTTACGAACCTCTCAAACGCGATTTTGCAAGCTTCGTCATCATCCTTCAACCACTTGCCTTCTGGTAAGTCCTTCAATCTTGGTAAAACGTCTTCAAATTTATCTTCGACAGTTAAGCTTGGTTCTAGATATCTCATTGCGCTGCGCAAATCGTCAATCATTATTCTACGCTTTCTCTCACTTTGATGTTTTTCTTCTCTCTTCTGGGATAAATACTTTTGCGTTATCTTAATACTTTATTAGATTGTAAATGACGTTCAATGGAAGAAACTCACAACGTTATGTATATCCTCAATTGACCAACCCTCCCAATCAATCTCTACATTATTACTTTCAACCATTCGCTTAAACTCATTGAGAGATACTTCCTCACTAAGCTTAGTGTTAGACATCGAAAAAGCATCTTCGACTCTTTGTCCGACTATTTCAGCATGAATTTGGAACTCATCGACTGTATCCCAAAACAACTCTAATGCTGTGGATCCTGAGTTACCTGCAATTTGGAATAAACGAGGATCATCTTTGATATCGACGATTATATCATTCCATTTGGTATTATGTTTAATTTTACCATCCTTAACGAGATCTTTGAGAAGTCCCTTGCATGGTGTTAGTCGTATTATTAAATAAAATGAATAGGCTCACAGTAAATGCCTCTCTCTTCCTCCTTTGGTCACGTTTTCTCTCGGTTTTCATCTTCTTCTTACGAGCTTCCCAAGCTTTCTCAGCCATAACGAGGTTATCTTCATAGATGTTAAGTACATCAAGCATGTCAACACGTTGAAGATCAGGATCATCTCTCCATTCGCGGGATGATTTTAAATCACGCTTAAATTCTGGCCATTTGGTGTCCATAGCAACCTTATTCGTTTCAATATATTTCATAATTTTGTCTATATTATTCTTTCTCAATTCGCGTTCATCATCTTCTTCTTTCTTTTGAATGTGTTTCAAATATTCATCGAAGAGCATCTTACGTTCATTGTCATCTCTGCAATTCTGCCAACTTCTTTCTTTAAGTAACTTTGGATCCGTCATAATGACTGCCCTCAATGTTGACCATTTGGTATATGGATGAACGCGACCTGTTCTCGCTAACATATCTCTAAATTGTGGACGTAACTTATCCATCCTACGAGCCTTCTCTGCTCGTTCATCTTCGACAACTTTGCGGATGTATTCACTAAAATAATCTTTCTTTAAGGACAACGATGGTTCTAATTTCCAAACTGGACTTGTAATTAATTCTCTGATGGTAGCTTCCCATGTCCAATCAGGTGCAACTCCTTTTTGTTTGAATAGATCCATCAGGGCTAATTTAGCTTCATATGGTGTTACTTCTGCTGCGAGACCGGGTGCAGCAGCTGGACCACCGATCGCGAGGGGTGTACCAGTACCTTCTAGCATTGGCGTACCAGATTGTGAACCGTTGTAGCCAATTTGAAGCATTGGTGATTGAGCACTCGCTTTAAGTTCCTCCTTCTTACGTTGTTCTTCTGCGATTCTATTCTCCTCCTCTATGCGCTTTTCCTCTGCTATCCTCTCCGCTTCTTTACGTTCAGCTTCTGCCTTACTATGGTGGGGTTAGAATTGCTAATGATAATAACATCAAACAGACTCTTCTGCATCAAATGTAGCCTTCAATTGAGCTAAATCTTCAGGCATATCCCATCTAGATTGTTTCGTGGTCTTATTATACCAATATATTTTATCATTGACTGTATTTAAACCCCATTCAGATGCGTCGACAGCGTGCTAATAGGAAGAGTGTAAGGTTGAGTAGACTAGAGGGTAAATAGAGAAACCTACATCAAACCTTGTCTTTATCTCATTCGGTTTAACCCAACTAGAAGCTTTTGTTACTCTATTATGCCAATATATCTTCCCATTCGTAGCTTTATGCTCTGTCTGTGGTGTGTTAAGAAGGTATATCAAGTATATTAAGAAATTAAATACCCAATGTGAGGCTGCAGGTGAGTCTGACTGTATTTTATTGTCAATTACCTATTATTACAATACATTCGTCATCCTACCATGAATGTTATAAGTAAAGATATATGAGAAAGAGAAGAAAGACTAATTAATTTAAAAATACGTGTATTTGTTCACAGAACTGTTTTATTTAAACGACATCTGATTAAATTGTCCTTGAAAGAGAAAGCAATAAGAAGATTCTTAATGAGTGTGATAATGAATGAAATCGTGATTGTTAATGCTTCAAGTGTGAAAATGAGTGTGTAGTTCACCAAAGTGAGTGTTTAACCTTGCAGGCGTACGCAATGCAAAAATTTGGGTATACTAATGTTGGTATCAATTGTTTTCTTTTCAACTTCCAAAATCTACAACTATTCCATCTTTGGACGTTGTGAGATATCAGCACCTCTGACTGTTGATTTCATAAATTGAATAAAACGTTCTCCATATTGTTGAGCAGGAATTGCTGATATCATTTGTGTGTCATGTGTTAATGATTTCCAGCGATGCTCGATACGTTTGACTAGATTATAAGGTGTGCAAATATCAATAACACCAAGCTTTAATTGAGTTAGTCACGTCGCCTAAAAGTAAGGTAATGAACTCACATAATAAATTATATCTAAATCATCATTTTGATCATCGGTCGCTCGATAACCACCTTCATCCTGGTAGAACCAGAAGTGACGTCTTTCTGCAATATCCGCATTATTGAGAGCACGACTTGGATCTTTATCAAGGTTCTTAGGCTCTGTGCGCCTAATTGACATACGTACGTTTCGACTTTCACCACGATGGATCGCGCTAGAAACACGTCTTTGGATGGACGTGCTACCAGTATTCAATGGTTGATCTTCAGGTACACTTCCTTCAAGTTGAGGCTGGTAGACTTTCAATGTATCTTTCCGACGACCTTCTGAATTCCCTCTTGTCATATCATGAATACCTAAAAGTAGAGAATAATCCATGATACCAAGCCTTTGAAGTAGTTGTGTATCCCTATTTAATTGTGTAAGAAATAGTGCCCTCTTCTCTGGACCTAATTCTAATCTGCGATGTCGATGAACCCAATTCAAGTCTTTCAAAACAGCACCAGGTTTCTCTTTAATCATTTCTTCAGGGTATTCACGACCAATTGCTGAACCTTTAAGGTCATAAGTTTCGTGAATATCGCGATGTGGAGGGAAAAGATTATTCATGATGACGAAATGGATTTTTCGACCACGTGGTAATTTGACGCGATGTAAGCCATAAAAGCGGGAAAGTAAGGTATGAGGATTACTTTTAACGTGCTCGTAATAATCCTTTAATATAGAAAGTAAGAACTTGTGCTCTGTATGTGAAACAGTTTTGATAATATATTTGAAATCCCTTGAGAAGTAAAAGAAAGAGCCAGATTTCCCTGGACTACCAAGTTCTGTTAAAATGTATTTTGCGGTAAGTGAGAGTAGATAATCAGCCGGGTCTAGATGGAAGTAATCATCGCGAAGACTCCTAAAAACCCATGGTGCGTAATCTTTAAACTTGAAATCATATTTTGCGGAAGGAGTTAATTCATTTCCAACGCTGTAGAGTTTATGTTAGAAATAAAGTCATAAAGACCAAACTGCGGACGTACATATCAAAAGAAAACTTATGCTTGGCTTTAAAGTCAGCATCTGTGAGAGGTCTCCTGAGTTTGGCTTGACAACGGGAGACACCGATTCGAATACCGGTGAGCATATTGTACATCAAAACGTAGTTTGCGTGATCTTCACCGATGAGATTACCAACTAAAGGCTGATCAGAGGATTGACGCTTTCTAATAGCTTGAGATTCTTGCTGCTCATGCGCTTGCTGTACAGCTCTCGCTTTTTCAGCGCGTTCTTGCTTTAATTGAGCCTGCCTGAAAGCTATATCGTCGTCGACGTTTGGAGTAGCTGAAATGGCTGGTTGAGATGATTGCGGTTGGGTAGAAACGAGTGAATTCAAAGACTTTTGTTTTATATTGCTAGACTTTGCTGCAGACGAGGGGTGTAAGTAATCTGAGCTCGATTTCTTAGAAATCTGTTCATTCAAAGAAACTGGTGGACTTGGAGGCGGTTCAAAGGATCTCATTTCAGCGTCCTTCCATTGGGTGTCTATTTGCATTTCCTTCAATTTGACCGTAAAGATGGTCGTTCTGGAGTACCACCATATAAATAAATAAAATAAAATATAAATTATGGTAAATATATCAAATAACTTTTAAACCTTGCTTCTAATTTATTTAACAGGGTCTCTTATCACTTGGTACTCCTTTAGATTGGACTGACGCTAAAGCTTTCGCTGATTTTATAAGAACTAACGGCGTAGAGCAATTTCTTAACATTTATTACAGCCTCAAGGATCGTAAAGGTGAACCTCTTCTATGGGGTGATGAAGTCGGTGAAAATTGCGTTATCAGTAAGCTTACTAATACCTTTTTAGGTTGAATATATGGTCATTTTACTTGATAACTCAACTAAAACTGCTAAATTAAGCTTAAGACAATCAGAAATTCTAGACAATCTGAACAATGTTACAGATGATATCGTAAATGACTCAAATTCTTCAATTGTTTCATCACAAGTTCCAACTTTTCACCCAGAATTCGGTAGATATATGATAGAGTCAACCCCCGGTGTACCATACTCCGCAGGTTTGAAGGAATTACTCACAGTCGAAGTAAATATGCGTCTTCGTCGGAACATTACAAAGCATCACTTACCACCGAATCATATACCAATCACTTTAACTTCCTTTCCTACGCTTGGTGTAAACTATCCATTTTTGGATCCACACTATGAACCAAATGGCGAAGCATCACAATCATTATTCCTTCCGGATGAGTTGATTAATCCACATGTGAGGTTTCCAACACTTGCTGCTAATATAAGGAAGAGACGGGGCGCAAAAGTTGCAATCAATGTTCCAATCTTCTTCGATGAGAACACTCCTAGACCATTCATTGATAAGACCATTCCATATGATAGAGACCTCTTCCCTGGTGATAAGGAAGCTAAGGAGGGTGCTGCAAAACCTGATCATATTTATATGGACGCTATGGGTTTCGGTATGGGTTGCTCCTGTCTCCAATTGACATTCCAAGCATGCAATGTAAATGAAGCTTTTAACGTCTACGATGCTTTAGCTCCTGTTGCCCCAATTATGCTCGCTTTAACAGCAGCTGCACCTATCTATAGAGGTTACCTTTCAGATGTCGATGCTCGCTGGAATGTTATATCTGCAGCAGTTGATGACAGAACAAAGGAAGAGAGAGGAGAAGAACCACTCAAGAATGATAAATATAGAATTCCGAAAAGTCGTTACGATAGTATAGACTCATATCTTTCAACGTCACCACGCAACAGACCAGAATATAATGATAATCCACTCCCAATGAATAAAGAAGTTCACAAAGCACTAATTGAAGCAGGAATCGAATTACCATTAGCAAATCATATAGCACATCTCTTCATACGCGATCCAATTGTCATTTTCAACGAACTGCTTAAACAAGATAACACCAAGTCATCAGATCATTTCGAAAACATTCAGTCAACAAACTGGCAAACATTAAGGTTTAAACCGCCACCACCACAATCAAAGATTGGTTGGAGAGTCGAATTCAGATCAATGGAAGTACAACTGACGGATTTTGAAAATGCTGCTTTCTCAGTATTCATCGTTTTACTCACAAGGGCAATACTTAGCTTCGATCTTAACTTTTACATGCCAATATCAAAGGTAGATGTCAATATGCAAAGATCTCAGAAGAGGGATGCGTCAAGACAAGAAAAATTCTTCTTCCGCAAGAATTTATTCCCAAAACGTGATCGCGATATCGAAAAGTATAGATTTGATAGTCCAAGAATGGAACCAATGAAGAAATCATTCGATAATTTCAAAGAAGAATCAAATATGAACGGTAAACGAACGACCTCATCTGAAAGTTTAGCGTCAAATTACAATATAAACGTTGAAGAAGAGATTGATGAGATGTCAATGGATGAAATCATCAATGGAAAAGATACATTCCCTGGATTGATGGGATTGGTTTACGCATATCTACACTCATTAAACGTTGACATTGAAACTAAATGCCAGATAAAGAAATATTTACAATTCATAAAAGATAGAGCATCTGGTAAATATATTACCTTTGCAACATGGACTAGAAATTTTATGAGATCGCATCCTGATTACAAGCAAGATTCAGTTATAACATCAAAGATGAATTATGATTTCATTATTGCGGCAGATGAGATTGAAAGGGGTATTAGAACTGAGCCAAGTTTGTTACCGCCAAGTTACATTGGTTCAGACAAACTCAAAGAACCTTCAGTAATGGATCTTTCTCAAGGCGTCTCATCTGGCGCTGAACCAGATAAAAGACCGACACCAACTGATGGTTTATCTAGGTTAAAAGGAAGCAATTTGTATACCGTTTAAAGAATTTCTTTATTTGGTTTTGTTTTTATGTATAATATTGTCATTAGTCTACATAAATGTCATATCTCCTTATCTTCTGTAACTTCATAGTAAAGTTATCTTTGCATCCAAAATGTGTAACTTGTCCATTAGGTGAGTGCACTGATATGACACTATTTCCTAATCTCTTCTTGCATTCGGGACAACTGTGACAGTTAGTAAAAAAGAATACTTCAAATGAAAGACACTTTACATTCTGTTATCATCTATGACGACATATCGACTCTCAAGGTCAACAAGCTTCATCGCCAGCCTCTCATTCTCCGATTTACGAATATTACTAACGACACTGCCCCATCGCTGGTTACTACTGGTGGCTTTATAGTTTCTAAGTAGAAACCGCTGAAGTTCTTGTAAGGGGACGTCTCCTGGTAAGGACTGCAAGACTTGTTGTATGTCAAACTTGGTCGGAAAGTTGCACAACAAGGATATAATTTCATTCATATTATCACCTTCATCCGACATCGTACTGTATGATGGTGATATTGCCGTTGCTTTAAAATAACTTGATTGAGAACCGGGCGACGTCGATTTATCCCCCTTAAGATAAAATTTGAGCAATTTACTGAAGATTTCCTTATCTTCTTTCTCAACTTTAACGCAATACCGGGTTGCGCTGTCGAAATCGTTTAGATTCTTGACATATATCCTCAAAGCATCTTCATATTTGCCCAGTCTGTCTACCAAGATTGCCCGAGCACGGTATAAATCTAAAAGACGTCAGCAAACAATGATTATAGAAGCATATCCGCACCATCTATTGGTATGGCTTTGAGTCTAGCCTTAGGAGCGTATTGATGGCTAGACCGGAGAAAGTCTAAATAAGCGTCATAAATTGTCTGGAACTCTTCAGTCTTTCTATTCCGCAAAACAGCTTGGAGCAGAGTATCTGCAAAGTAATTGTGTAGGCTGGGATCCTGATCGTTTAACTCTTTGATTGCATACCGAAGATACTGCAACCCAAGTCCAATGTCGAAAGAATTCAAATACTCTGCCACCCGCAATTTAGGTAAGCTTTCGACTCTTTCATCGTCTGCTATGAATATCTTATTAGATCGTTAGCAGGTATGATCATCAAACGCTTAACCATTTAATCACCCACTTGTATAGCTGTTTGTTTATCTACATCGAACATCCATCTCGATTTTTGCAATATCAGATCAATGTACTCGCTTCCTAACTGCTGTATATAGCTGACAGATGAATCGATGTCCTTGCCTTCCTCTTCATCAAGAGTTAACCTTAAGTATGTCAGATTAATTGAATGGAGTTAGAAAACACTTACCCCTTGAGTAGATCGAGAGCCTTTTCATGCATGTTTTTACTCTTATATAAGGAAACAAGTTCATCAAATTTCTTGAAATCACTTTCAGCAAGAGAAACTTATCAAGGCTATCAGAACTCACTTTGCGATCAAGCAGCGACTGTTCAACTTCTTCAGGTTGGCAATAATTTTCTAAACGGCATAGCGAACCGACGAGTGCGGGTCTCGTTTCAATATAAGCCTTAAAAAGAGCGGTGTCAACAACACCCGCAAGAACAGCGAGCTGGTCCACATTGAGCGTATCGGCACTCCTACTTGGCAATTCCAATAGCTGCTCTTTCGTATAATCAGTCAACTTAACATTAATAAATGATTCTGAGGGATGTTGATGTATAGCTCCTTTTACTTTCTGCCTCCTATCCGTCAAATATCGTAACAATGCTTCGATTTTGCTATTCCGGGAGACTTTATTGCTCTTCAATGAAGCTGTATCACTTCCACTTCGCAGAGATGACATCGAAGTTGAGTTTATGATCTCATTATTGTCAATAGTCCCCTTATAGAGCTTGGCGAAATCCCCAAAGATGCTGTTCCAATTCTCTTGTGGAATATATAGCCTTCCTGATATATTCTCTGGAAAGAGGGCTATGACTTTCGCTGGATTAGTTTCTAATTCAATAAAGACATCTATTGCGTCATCTATTTCGTCCGCGTCTACCAAACTGATGGAATATAATTGAAGGATTTTGAGACGAAATTCTTGAAATTCTTGGTTGTTGTCACTCGATTGATCTTGTGTAAAGCCGACGGACTCTAATAATCCGAGTGCCTCTTCGAATTTACCCTCTTTTGTACTACGATCGACGAGATCTTTCCATGAAACAAGCTGGGTGTTTGATATACCCTCATCAGTATCTAAATACAGCGTTGAATTGACAGCTTGGAGTAGTTTACATTCTTTGATGGACACTTCCTGAACCAAATCAAGAGTATAGCTCGAATAGAGGTTAAGAACAGAGCTATAATCATTTCCTGATGGTTGTAAGTGAACGTACAGATAGGGTTTAGCAAACATGATTTCGTCTATAGCTGTAGCTGTTGATATTGTCTTTTGAATCTGACCATCCTGATCAACCACAATGATAAGTGAACCATTAACGATAGCAATTGACTCTGAATCAAGCGGCTCCATGAGTGGTTTTGATCGATTGCCTAAAAATCCTGTAAGACCAGCTGTAAAACTTGTCTTATAGCTAGTTTGAGCATTAAAACTTGGTAAGACAACCTCTTGGATGCTATACAATGAAGGTGATTTCATATCAAAGTGTACTACAGCATATTCGGCTTGAGAATAGCCTAAAAATATGGTGTAAGGATTGAGTATTTTAACCACTTTGGGTGTATTTGCTAAAATGACGTCTACGTGCTCTTCTTCGAGACCGTCTGTCCAGGTGTAAATGCATAGCTTTTTCTTTGTAACTACTGCAAGCTTTGAAGTCATTCTCGTTATACTTTTGCGCTCTTTTGACTGATTACTTATTCTAGATGATAAAGTCCTATGTTTACGCTCATTCATGGCTGCTTCTGCGGTGATAGTATCCAAATTAGTGTTCATTATATCAATGCAGGTTACATTCTTGATTGTCCGTGTGCAGCTAGTTATATCATTGAGAGGATGAAGTGTGAGTGTGTAATCAGCGAGTAGGGCTATCAACCGAGACTGATGTATTATCGATAAGCTTTCTATGGCTTTCTTTTCAATAGGATGCTCTTCTATGAGGGTATCGTTATGGTACTTGTATATTTTGGATGTATGAGCGATGTATAACTCCTGATCTGAGAGATGCTTAGAGATGGATAAGGTGTGGGTAATAAATCACTGACTATAAACTGATAACTTTCCATGCAGGTCTCTGAATTTAGTTTTTAACTCAATTGCAGCCATCAACGTCTTTAATCAAGACCGTGATGGCGTATTCGAGCGATAAATACAGCGTTATTCTCCCAACGTACAACGAAAGGAAGAATTTACCCGTTATTGTTTGGTTATTAGCAAAAACATTCATACAAGCGTGAGTATTCACTCTTATATAGCCATCAGCTTAAATATACAGCCATCTCGACTGGGAGGTAGTTATTGTAGACGATAATAGCCCAGACGGTACACAGGAAATAGCCAAACAACTGCAAGCCGTTTACGGAAATGATAGAATCGTTAGTAGATCTAATAACACTCTCTTTCATCATTGATAGCTATCTAGTTACTCAAACCACGAGCAGGGAAACTAGGATTAGGGTGAGTACACTGCACTGCTATATACATTCTACAACTATTTTAGAACTGCTTATATCCACGGTCTACGCTTCTGCACCGGCAACTTCGTCGTCATTATGGACGCTGACTTCTCACATCATGTGCGTTTTAATGGTAGTTTTAACAAGGTTTTTGACACAACAATCAGCCTAAATTTATACCAGAATTTATCAAGTGAGAATACCGCTTCAGATGATATCATTTAACATTTTTCAGACGTCAACGCGAGAACGATTATGATATTGTAACAGGTACGCGCTATTCTACCACTCAATCAGGCGGCGGTGTATATGGCTGGGACCTTACGCGAAAACTTATATCCCGAGGAGCTAACTTCCTCGCGCTCACCGTCTTGCAGCCGGGTGTATCAGATGTCACAGGTTCATTCAGGTGTGTTTCTCTTTCCCCTTAGCTTTCTCATTGACCTTTTCAGACTTTACAAGAAGGAAGTTCTCCAGGAACTCATAAACGCTTGCCAATCGAAAGGTTATGTCTTCCAAATGGAAATGATAGTCAGAGCGAAAGCTTCAAAACTCAAAGTGGGTGAAGTACCAATCACATTCGTAGACAGACTCTATGGTGACTCCAAACTCGGTGGATCAGAGATAATATCTTATGCTAAGGGTATTTGGTCATTGTTCAGTTCTATCTAAGGTAATAAATAACGTTAAAAGTTTATAAAACACCGCCTATCTTCCTTCTATCTAGGTCTTCGTTGATAGCGGTGTGTAATTGTTTTGAAATAACAGCAGCCCTCTCGGTTGCGTGACCGAGACAATCCAATACCGTCTGTGGTGCGAAAGTCGTTCCGCCATTCTTCGTAATTGTGAGAACCTCCTTTTGTGGTGTAGTAGTAATAGTGAACGTCGCGCTACTGAGCTGTGACTCGAGTGCAGTTGGGTCAAGTACTGCATTATCAAAATCGTCGAAGAAGACGTAACTGAAACTGATTGGAGTGTGGTTGATGGCCAATGGGACAGGAACGCGCTCGTCTTCTGAGTGATACGTCACTTCATTACCTATTACCGTTGCATCAGGCCTTCTGAAATGCAATAAAGCCGCTGCAGCTGCGATAACACCTGCATCGATCAAATTACCATCATCTGATATGTAATGTAGCGTCAAATTCAATGACCAAACTTTCTCTCCTCCGATTATACACAATGCTTCTCTGTCGACCATCCCGGACCTTCTTATTGCCTTGTCTAGCTGCCTATTCAGCGTAGCTTCTTCTTCGGCTGTGTTACCTCTCATCCCTGGTTCATAGAATGGTGTAGTCATTGCTGATAATTCGCTCGATATGTTAAGTTGGCCTTCATATGGTCTTTCTGGTGTTGGCTGGGTGACGGTGCAGCTGACTGATGACATTACACTACGGATGTTTAGATATAGCAGCATTTATTTAATAATTACTCACGAACACTCTCCAAGTTTGATAGTAACAGAACCCAGTGGCTTGCCAAACTGAATTTCAATAGGACGACCTTCAAGGAGAGATCTACCGTCTAATCTTTTATTCTCTTTTAAAGCATTAACTATAAATTCCTTATTATTCAAGTTTACATCCAATTTACGGACCATGATGCTATTTAGAAGTAATAGTATAAGACAAACGAGTGATTAAATAAACAAAATACTATATTCATGAGCAGAGATAAATTATCCAATTACATTTTAAAGTCAATTTAGCGACGTCTGTTTCCACCTTGTTGGTTCATAAGGATAGTCAATATTCTAATAAAGAGGTTGATAAAGTTGAGTTCCAATGAAATTGACTCGTTGAGAGGATCGTAAGGGATAGGTGCACCACCTTCGATCATTCTAGCTTTCTGGAGTATTCTTTGTGTATCGTAGAGTGTGAAACCACCGAAGACTGCCAAACCACCGTAAAGACTGACATTTGAAGCTGCGTTTGCAACACCAGCACCTAAATTATATCAGTAATAACTCCGTAACAAAAGACCATACTCACCAACTCTAAACATTGGAATCAAACTTGAGATAGCAATAACAACACATCCAGCAAGGAGAGGGCCACCGAGGTAGAGATAAGTGTCATTCTTGCTGGTAGCACCAACGTATGATAAACTACCAATTACACCAGCCGTGTATAAACCAGCTCTAACCATGAGTGCAGGTGGGGCAATATAGAGCAATGGTGAGAGAGTGGCAGCTTGTGCGGCGTTAAAGAGGAACCAGAAAGCAGTTTTACCGCCTTTGTTATCTGGTGCGACAGATCTTAAACCCATAAGTGAACCAATTGAACCAACGAGAGAAATACCTGCAAATGCCCACGGATTCATGCTCATAAGTCTAGCGGTGACGTTTGATCTGAACAAACCAACGGAGAAGGCAGTGACGGTAGCTAAACCACCACCTAACCAAGTGAATGTCTCGTTCAAGTATTTAGCTTCAAATGGCGACAAACCGCCCTCTCTAGTCTCACGATTGAGTACGAAGTGGGTACCAAGGATGGTGCCACCGACGGCTAATGCAGCGGTGACGTACTTTGACTTAGCGTCAGGAGACGTGTTAAATCCTGACTTAGCTTCCTCGAAGGTGTATCTAGCGGATGGGTTGTTGTTGAAGCCGCCACCACCAATACGTGGTAATAGACGCTTTGAGGAGCTGCTAATGAAACGCTGTTGTATAGCGGCAGGCTGTAACTTTAAACAGCCTGTCCGTTGTACAGATTTGCTGATAGATTGTATTCCAACTTTAAACATAAGATGATGGTTACGTAAAAACGCTCATTATCGAAATATGTCGAATATTCCTGGAAAAGACGGTGAGCGAATAAAATAAAATGTTTTTTTAGTCATTTATTAACAATATTTAAGTTGATCGTAACCAGGTGTGTAGTTATTCTCTTATAATATCTAATTTACAGTATTTAGGAAGCCACAATCTATATAGTCGGTATATTGTCTTATTTAATAATATATCTAACGAATTACACAGGGAAATATCCCGGAAGCCGTCTCCGACGCCATCATATGGGAACTCATGTTACAAGCTGGCCCAGTCGCAAGTGTGCACCTACCAAAGGATCGTGTATCAATGTCCCATCAGGGCTTTGGTTTCTGCGAGTTTGTAAATGACGAGGACGCTGAATACGCCTGTAAAATCATGAACCAGATCAAGTTATACGGTAAACCAATCAGAGTAAATAAGGTCAGTATCTCCTCATGTACAATATCAGCGCCTATTAACAATCCGCAGGCATCAACAGACAGGAAACAAATCGATGTCGGTGCTAACTTATTCATTGGTAACCTCGATCCAGGTGTTGATGAGCGTTTGCTCTTCGACACATTCTCTACATTCGGTTTAATGATGGATGTAGCCAAAGTGAGTGTCTGCAATACTATATGCATTCCTCTTACGCCATTCAGATTGCTCGTGACGACACTGGCTACTCAAAGGGATACGGCTTCATCCAATATAACGACTTTGATAGCTCAGACCAAGCTATTTCGGCTATGAATGGACAATACCTCATGAACAAGCCATTAACAGTAGACTATGCATTCAAGAAAGACGGTAAAGGTGAAAGACACGGTACAGAAGCAGAAAGGATGCTTGCTGCAGAAGCTAAGCGCAATAACGCTCTACCAATGCCAGGAGCTATTCCTGGACAACCATTTATGCAATATCAGGGTATGTTCGCAGGTGCCCTATCTGGAAATGCACCTGTCATGCCTGGCCAACCAGCAGCCACCCCTACCCCTTATGGTTTTACTCCTGTTCCTCCACCAGCACCTTATGGATTTAGTTAATGATGTGTACTATAAATATTTATTGTCTTGCTTAGGATTGTATTGATTAGATTGTGGCGATTGTCTAAGGAAAACAAATTGCGTCGAAATCGATTGTCAAGACGGATATAGACTTTACTAATGAATATATACACAGCCTTAACCATTAAGTCATACACTGGCAGCTTCTTGCGTATCTCGGTGACGTAGTCCAAGCATATGCCCGAGATCTCCCCAACGAAAGTTAAACGGACTGTGGCAAATGCCGAGAATAAGTGACATAACCGAGAAATGTAGTAGTGATTCTAGATCATGGCGCGGGTGTCTCAATATGTTAACTTTAATTTGTGGCAAAGATAACGCAAATAGCAAGTTGTTGCATTGTAGATTATATAAATTACTATACGTTTTCTATATACTGTGATTTGAACACTTCGTAGTTTTTCGTAACAGTTGTATGTCTGCGTTCTCGTGCCTTTATTTGGGGTATTGCATGTGAAAGAATACAGACGAGTTTAAAATATCAATGTATACAATTAAACTACTTGTTTCTTTGTATAGCGCCAATCGATTACACTGTTCGGTCTAGCCAAACAGAGAAATCACCGTGACCGAGGAAGATTATAAGAGTATGCGATAAATGAGCAATATTGTAATAAAATACAGCAAAACTAATATATGTTTACCTATTATTGGCTTAATCGGGAGAAAAAAAAATGTGCCCTATATAAACAGATTGGGGATGAGGCTATCTTGATCAGTCACTCTCAACTCAGGACAAGAAAGCAAAGCAGGACAACATTAGATATGGAGTCAGCAAATGCTTATATAATTACGCCTCCATCGAGCGTTGCAGAGCTCTCTCCACCGCTCACGCCAAAGCAGCAAGCGGAATCGGAAGCCTACATTTCTGACGCAGATCTCCCACCAGCCTTGAACCCAGACACAGACCGTAAGTTGAATCCTTTATCACCATTAAATACACGTCTAATATCCAAAACAGGTCCAGTCGATGCTGATATCGAAGATAACTATGTACAAAGAACACTAGCAAATGCTAAACCAAAGCCACCAATTACTTGGTCAACACTCCTTGGAGAGGTGAGCATATATTTACTTACTTTCGCTCAACTAACGATCTAATCAGATAAACTATATCTCCACAGCACTCATTGCTGGCGTACCATTGATAACGATTTACGGTGCAATGACGACAGAATTGAAGTGGCAAACAGCCATTTTCAGTGTACTTTACTACTTCTTCACTGGTTTAGGTATTACTGCGGGATATCACAGATTATGGGCTCACAGAGCATACAACGCATCAACACCACTTCAATATTTCCTTTGTCTCGCTGGATCGGGAGCTTGTGAAGGTTCAATTAAGTGGTGGTCCAGAGGTCACAGAGCTCATCACAGATACACAGACACTGAACTTGACCCTTACAACGCCCACCGCGGTTTCTGGTACTCGCACGTCGGATGGATGTTAGTCAAGCCACGTATCAAGCCAGGTGTAGCTGATATTTCAGATTTGATTAAGAACCCAGTTGTTAGATTCCAACAGAAGCATTACGTCAAGTTGCTCTTAACAATGGGCTTCATTGTTCCAACTGTCTTACCTGGTTTATTGTGGGGCGATTACCGCGGTGGTTACTTCTACGCTGGTGCTGCTCGCTTATTGTTCGTCCATCACTCTACATTCTGCGTTAACAGTTTGGCTCATTGGTTGGGTGAACAGCCATTCGATGACAAGAACACACCAAGAAATCACTTCATTACTGCTTTATGTACTGTTGGTGAAGGTTACCACAACTTCCACCATCAATTCCCAATGGATTTCAGAAACGCTATCAGATGGTACCAATATGATCCAACCAAGTGGTTCATCAGCGTTTGTTACGCATTGGGATTAGCCAGTCACTTGAAGATGTTCCCATCAAACGAGATTAAGAAGGGTGAATACACTATGGAATTGAAGAGATTGGAGAGAGTCGGAGAAGAGATTAAGTGGCCAATTGATTCAAATGAGTTGCCAGTCATCTCCTGGACATCATTCCAAGAACAAGCTAAGGAGAGACCATTGATCTTGATTCATGGTTTCATTCACGACGTTTCATCATTCATGGATGAGCATCCAGGTGGAAAGCACTTACTTTCAAAGCAAATTGGTAAAGATGCAACGACTGCTTTCTTTGGTGGTGTTTACGACCACTCAAACGCAGCCCACAATTTACTTGCAATGATGAGAGTTGGTGTTCTCGATGGTGGTATGGAAGTTGAAGTACTCAAAATCGAGGAAGCACAAGCAAAGAAGAAAGAACAAGCGCTTGCGATTGTCAAGGATATTGAGAATGAAGATGAGCGTAGAGTCGCACACGAGAAAGCAATGCAAGATGTCAAAAGGATCGAAGAGGAAATGCAAAGTGCCTTGCTAAGATCACCACCAGAGCATATCAGAAATAAGAAAGCACAGGATTACTTCCCACCTTCACAACAACTTCACATAAGGAAAGCAAAGTGAGGGTTTGTTTCAAAACATTTACGATTTTTTCTTTTTGGTTATCGAGCAACGTGTATTTTGCTTTTTGCTTTTATTGATTATATAAGTACATTCATTATAGTAAAAAAATATTATTCTTCAATTAAATCCTCCTCATCGAACTGATCTTGGTCGTTCTTTTGTGATTGATGTTGACGTAATTTAGCTAGGTATATCTTCAAAACTTGGCTGTAATTTTCGAATCCGAGAGCAGACATTGAGTGTATAAGGTCTTCTCCATTGATAGTCTTTCTCTTCTCTAATAAACACCTGTCTTGTGCCTCAGAAGTGATGAAAGAGATAAACTCCGAAACGCATTCTTGCACGGATTCTTTAGCTTCTTTAGCAATTTTAACGTTATCAGGTAGAGATCTCTTCATTATCCTCGCCACATTCGCTATCTATAAGTATAAAATGAGTGTGAGTAGATGAAAAAGGTGATAACTAACAGGTAAAAACCTATCTTGCTCTTTAAATTGACCTAATTCAGTCTCTGTAAAGTTTGGCGTCTGACTTAGTGGCTCTATTGGACCTATAGGAACAGACATCTCTTGATAGTCAACAGTCAAGAGATGTCGAATAGGATAGTGAGCGATGTCTACAATGGAGTTATAGACGATGTAAGCAAGAATGTCAAGTACGATTTTGAAGAAATGGGTATTGAGGACGTCGTATTACAAGAATTAATAAAGGTCAGTATAGCAATTATCGTATCTTAGAAAGCTGAACTAGTCACAGATTTGGCACGATAAATTAGAAGCTAGCAACCAACAGCCAGATAATAAGGATGATTTGTTTGATAGTCTACTCTCACAGCAGCAGCAACTTCAACAGCAATCTAGCAAATCAAACAACAACAATAACAATAACAACGATGACGACGACGATGACAACCCATTAGGCTCCTCAGACGATGATAAAAAGAAAGGCAAAGACGCGGATGAGGACGCTATTAACTCAGATTTGGATGATGACGACGATGAGGAAGATAATGATTTGGATACGAACAACGATATCGTACTCTGTTTGTACGATAAAGTGCAGAGAGTAAAGAACAAGTGGAGAATGCAGCTAAAGGATGGTATTATCTCGATAAACAACAAGGACTACTTGTTCTCAAAGTGTTCGGGTGAATTCGAGTGGTGATCAGATTATTTATTGTATTATATTCTATTATAAATTAGTACGCCAAGTACTCCCGTCTAAATTTACCCCCACACTCCTCTTAGCCTCCACCATAAGGGTAATAGATGTCAAATAATTTGATAGCCCTCTCAGCGAATAAATTAGTCTTAATAGATGATTTAGATCAGTTTAGCGCTATAAACTTACAAAAATCGCTTCAATTGTTAGTACAATATGACAACAAGTTGCTATTAGCTGGTACAGACGGCGCTTTCTCATTTGATAACGCGCTGAACACCTTAAATCAGTTAGTTTTACCCGTAACTTCTATCTCTTCTACCAATTTAGAACCAATTACCGCTGTAGATGCATCATCCAACATTCTTTACTTTGCACGCGAAAATAACTTATATTCGAGCGATATACCAACAAAGCGGATACAACTAATCTATCAGGGCCATACAGGTGTTATTGTCGGTCTTTCCTTATCTAGAGATCAGACGCATTTGGCCAGCTGCTCAAAAGCTGGCGCTTTGATATTACATAGTATACACCAACAAACTTACAACATACTCAATTATCACCCACGCGAAGCTTTGTCTTATCTTTCATTTTCACCTCATTCTAATAATATCCTATGCACCGGTACATATTCAGGTAGTTTACTCATACACAATACGTCATTTATTGACGACTTCCCTTACTTAATATTTCCAAAATTACACCCATCGCCTATAACGGCGATCGACTTCTCCCAGGCTTCCAAGAGTCTTGTTGCGAGTGTGTCTCGGGATGGATGGATAGCTGTTGTCGACCTAGATAACAAATCAGTAATTAGAGTTATAAGTACTGGATACACACTTAATTGTTTGGCATTCGAGGGTGCTCTATTAGTCGCAGGAACGTCAGACGGTCGAATCTTGGTGTATAACTTGCGATCGGGAAACGCACCGCAGAATATCCAATGTTCGACAGAAGCAATCACTGGAGTAGTCTTTCAGAAAGACAAGCGGAAGTCTTCTGGACTAAGATCACGCGACTATGCTGTCCATTTCGCTGAACCCCTAGTAAAAGATGACAGAGGCGAGCAGCTCACAAGGGTAAAGAAGAGCAGTTCAAGTGGAAACCTCAGTCTGTTAGGACATAACAGACATTCAACGCACTCAACGAGCTCGCTCTTGAGTCAGGTCCAACCCCCAGCTCCACCACCTAAAGACCTCCCAGTGTACATGCCTTCCAGTGCGGGTGCGCTGCGCCCACAGGCAACACTCTCTGAGAAAGTCCACAGTGACGAATTATTACACAGTCGTCCGCGGAGGACGTCAACCAATCAACCACGGCCCGTGAGTATGGCAACGAGTAATGACAGTAACCTGGCAACCGTGAACGGTAACCTCAATGCAACTGTTCCACGCAGACGTCGGCATAGTAGCCGCTCGGAACGTCCGCGAGTTGAAGATCTTGACTGGCTCAAAGAGGCACGCGAAGTACGTGAGAAGCACAAATACACGACGTCCGCTCCAGTTAGCTACCATAATACCACAAATCTCAAGCGGTCTGGCAGTAGCGCATCTTTGCACCACTCAAGGACGAACTCATTGGATAAGGTTGATAAAGTGCAGAATCAGGAAGATGCCCTTAAGAAGTTGGTTGATAGTGCGCAGGCTCTCAATCTGAGTAGCGAAATACAAAGAGCACGGGATGTTCTCGAGGTAAGTAGTCTACTTCCCTTGTAAACAAAATTGACAATTCAGATGGATTACAAGTCGAAATTAGAAGCTTGCACTCAGGAGATACGCAAGCTACGCTCAGAGAATGCCCTATTAAGAAGAGAGAACGACAGACTGCGGCGGCAGTCGTAAATTATGTCATTAGCTGTACTATATATGATATCTATACACGCGATTCGTTTGCTAGCCGTCACCTGTCGAGGTTGATAGAATCCTAAATGATATTAGTGGAATTATTATTAAGACAATAGGACGTACTTTGAACTTGCTCTTGAGATGTACTTTCAATTCAGACATGTTCTTCTCACAATCGTCTGCCGCACTCTTGAGCTCCTCAATCGCTGAGTCAAGGGATTCACCATCAGCCTCAATTTGCTCCTGTGCTTTCTCTAGCGAGATGCTCACGAAAGCGTCTCCAAGCTTGTACCTACACGCATGTCAGTGTCTTCTCACAAGCGTATAAGCGCGTACAGCACCGGCGCATCCTCATCAGCGAGTTCCAACTCCATAGAAAGATCATCAAGCTGCTCGCGCTCAGTCTGGAACGTGTCAGTAGTGCATGTGGTCCTAGAATAACCGTACAGACCTTTCTATCAGTAAGGAGTTCCTCTATATCTTCCAGGCGTTTATTGTATTTCGAGAATGCATTTATCCTCGACTGGTCCTCTGTAGCTTGTTAGTTTTCTCAGTCTACATTCTAATGAGACAAAACACACCCCAAGTGACCTCCTCTGTGGCATCTGCCTGTTCATTTCCGAGCTAATATATAAGTATAGACAATATACTGATAATATACCCACCATAGATAACGAGCTCATGACTGTCAACCTTGAACAGCATCAACGAGGGCGAAAATGATAAGAATAGAGGACAGTATATCCGGGATTAACATACAGAAAACATGGCTAATGACGCAGCCAATAAAATACCTCTACATCTTTGGAGTATGCTTATCAATCGTATTGTTAGCCCCACTATGGGCCATACTCGATTATCCGCTCTCGAATCGACCTTCACCGGATTGGCCATTAAGCAGATGTATACGCATACGCGCCTTTAGGATGATCGAACCCACTATACCCCTCTGCGCATTCGACAGAGATCTGGGACGTTTGCCGACCCATATGCCTATCGTAGCTTTACTTAGGAGGTCTAAATTCAATTGGATACCACCTTTATCTGGAAAATGGCTCAATGAGTGGCTCTCGAACTTGATAGATAGTGTTGAGAAACTGCGTATCACAAATGAGGAGGAAGTTGGCGTACTTAATGCACGCTGGCTAATGGATTATACTCCTAAACTCGAGAGCTGTCGCCCTACTCAAATACCGGGATATATGTACTTCGATGAGCGGGTGCTGCCTCTCACAGCCCGTGATGCAGGCTACCCGGTCGGAAATGACGAACGAGTTATGCTACAATTCCATGGTGGTGGTTATGTTGTCGGCAGTGCACACGAAACGGACTCAACCGCGCCTCTTTGCAAGGATTTCATAAAGTACAATGCCGTGCAAAGGATATATAGTGTCGACTATCGTTTAGCTTGGTATGCACCATTTCCAGCAGCGCTGGTAGATGCTCTCAGCGCATGGGCGCACCTCGTCGAGGATCTTGATATACCAGCTTCACAAATCATCGTCAGTGGGGACAGTGCGGGAGCAAACCTGGCACTTGCTTTGACGACATACCTCCGTGATAATGGCTTTGCGCTCCCTGCAGGCCTTGCCTTACATTCTCCCTGGACGGACATGACATTCTCCCGTCGATCTGAACAGTCGTTTAACGAAAACAGCAAGACAGATATTCTCGAAAAGACGCTAGCACCCTACGCTGTGAAGATGCTCACTCGTTATGTGGGTGTGGATATGATACACTCGCCCTATCTTTCCCCTCTCTCACGGGAAAACTGCAAACGTAGTGAGACATTCAAAGGGTTCCCACCATGCTTCGTTATCGCAGGCGAGTGCGAAATGCTGCTTGACGAGTGTCGCGATCTCCATTTGTCTCTCGTGAAGGCAGGTGTGAGGTCATCTTTCCATATCGTCAAAAGGGGCGTACATGACCCTGCGATGTTTGATAGTTGGCAGGAGCCTGAGAGGAGTGAGATGTTTCTCTCTTTAGCAAGGTATGTATGTTGTTAATACAAGAACGATTTGTTGATATACTATATAGCTGGATCGACGGATTATTCAGAACGACGAAAGACTATGGATTAGATGAAGAGGTGTAAAATGTAAAATGTAAATGTAGATTAAATTCCCAATCTTTCTTCTAAAGTTTGCTGCTGCCTGCGTCTCTCGTTTGCCTCAATCGCGTTGTAAGGAGTGTCAATAGATTGTCTGGTCGTATCTTGCGGTTTACTTGATTTATTCTGTAAGTCTTTACTAAATTCTAATAAATCCTGCTGAGTGAGCGTTATCTCGGTTGGATTCCGTCGGAGCATTCTGATTGGTCGGCGAAAGAAGACGAATTTTGCGCTGGCCGCGTCACTTCTTTTTCCTCAACAGCCAAGTGCATGCTTCTTACTGGCACAACTTCTGAAGAGTTCGTCATATTTTTATATTATCTATCTTTCTAATAAACTATTAGCTACATTTCCGACGCAGTTTACAAATCACTCAACTACTAAGATGCTTTTCAAACAATTCAACAAGCTTACTACATTCAACCATATTAGAAAATTCGCCACGCAAGTTTCGCAGTTCACCCCTGCAACTTTGCACCTCAAGTCTGGACAGTCCTTCACTGGTAAAGCTTTCGGCGCTGACAAGTCTTCCTTCGGTGAAACCGTCTTCACGACCTCTGTAACCTCATACACAGAGTCAATGACAGACCCTTCATACAAGGGACAGCTTCTTGTTTTCACTACCCCTCTCATTGGTAACTATGGTGTGCCACTCAACCCATCAGGCAAGGATGGTAGATACACACCAGAAATGTTCCTCGAGAGCTCCGGTATTCAATGCTCTGGTGTTATTGTCGCAGACGTCGCTGAGAAGTTCTCCCACTACGAAGCCGTTGAAAGTCTTCACGACTGGTGCAAGAGACACAATATCCCAGGTATCACTGGTGTAGACACACGTGCTATCACTACCATTTTGAGAGATCAAGGTACTACTCTTGGTCAAATCGCTGTTGGTGAATCTCACAAACAGTCACCAGAAGAATACTTTGATCCATCACCAATTAACTTGATAGCCGAAGCTTCAACTAAGGAAGCCTACACACTTAATGAACAAGGTGATGTTCATGTCGCAGTTATGGACTTTGGTTCAAAGGCTAATATTATTCGTGCTTTATTGAAGAGAAACGCAAAGGTTACTGTTTTGCCATGGGATTACGATTTCTATAGCGCTAGAGACAACTACGATGCATTATTCTTGTCAAATGGTCCAGGTGATCCACGTCACGCATCAGTTGCAGTTGAAAATCTTGCTCAAACTGTAAAAGAATGGAAGAAACCTATCTTCGGTATTTGTATGGGTCACCAATTGTTGGGTTTGGCAGCTGGTTTGGAAGCATACAGAATGACCTTCGGTAATAGAGGACACAATCAACCAGTTTTGGCATTGTCAGAATCAGGTTCAATTAAAGCTGGTAGAGTTTACGTCACATCACAAAACCATCAATATGCATTGAAATTAGAAGAACAATTCCCAGATGGTTGGGAGCCATTCTTCATCAACTGCAATGACTCATCTGTTGAAGGTATCAAATCAACCGATAAGTCAGGTAAACAAATCTGGGGTGTTCAATTCCATCCTGAAGCATTCGGCGGTCCTTTAGATACAATAGATATGTTCACAGACTTTGTTGATGCTGCTAAGAAAGGTAAATCTATTTAAATGATTCCATAACGGAGTCTGTACATTCATATAGAGATTTTAAGTGAGAAATGCATTCTTTTTCTAATGTTTCATCTGAGCTGTTTTTGTGTTGTTGTAAGCATTGGTCGTAGTTGTTGATGATTGAGCCACATTTCTCTTTGACAGCCTTGAGTTGTGGTACACTGGAATGAATATTAGTAAAGTAAGACTATCGAGTGTCGCCATTACCTGTTGTCTGCACATTTTGTAAGTTCATCTCTCTGTGGCTTACAAATAGCATTCCAATCTTGCTGTTGATTTGATAGTATACAGGATTGGTATTTCTCCAATTGTTCTGAACATTTTTGTGAAATGGTAGACAAACTACTGTCCATTTTGCTGTTAAATAATGACTTTTTGGAACTCAAGCCAAATAAAAGAGTGTAGGAGTCTAGAGGAGTACAATAAAATAAAAAAATTGGATAAATCTAAATTAAAGGATGATTATTATAAATTAGAAGTTTATTCAATCAATATCTTGAATAAGTTTGGCAAGAAAGTTACAAATAGGCAGCGGGTTTTGAGTACAGCCAGTGTATACTTGAAGAGGTTCTATTTATTTAACAACTATCTAGAAACTGATTTATATCTTATTATAATTACTTGCTTATACTTATCCTCGAAAGTCGAGGAATTACCCTTATCGATAAAGTATATAACAAATGAGTTTAATAAGCAATTTAAAACGACCTACAAGATACAGGATATTTCTAAAATGGAGTTCAACCTTATAAATGATTTGGATTATAATTTAGTGGTTTACCATCCAGATTTCAGGCAGTTTCATCTCGAAGACAAAATAAACAATCTTTGTTATTACATCTTGAACGATATCTACAAAACTAATCTTCTATTACTGTTCCAACCATATACCATATCAATAGCAATTATAGTATTCGCTTATTCCATACAAAACAATACCGAACAATCATCTCAGCTGCTATCACAACTAAACGCAGATTTGGATATTATACAATACATTATACAAGAGATATTGAAATTATATAAATTATTACCAACCATAGTTGATAATGATATCTATGATTTGTATTTGAATTCACATTTTTAATTTTATTCTTTTTTATTACACACCGAATTCTGCTCTTTTCGGTGAATTCTATGTTGAAAAATTCTATAAACCTACTATCAAAATCTATTAGAAGAATGTCTACAGTACCATTACCACAAGATTATAACTCAGTCTTATACAAATCATTAGCTCAAGCTGATCCTGAGATTGATCAAATCATCAAGGATGAAACTCATAGACAATTCACTGGTTTAGAGTTAATCGCTTCAGAGAACTTGACCTCTTTAGCTGTCTTAGAAGCTAACGGTTCTATCCTTTCAAACAAGTACTCTGAGGGTTTGCCAGGTGCAAGATACTACGGTGGTAACCAACACATTGACAGATTAGAAAGATTGTGTCAACAAAGAGCTTTAGAGGCTTTCGATTTAGATCCAAAAGTTTGGGGTGTTAACGTACAACCATACTCGTACGTCGTTCCTTACTAGACTCATGACTCAGATTAACAACTAATACAGCGGTTCAACAGCTAACTTTGCTGCTTTCACTGCCTTGATCCAACCACAAGATAGAATCATGGGTTTGGGATTACCAGACGGTGGTCACTTGACTCACGGTTACTACACAGCCAAGAAGAAGATTACCGCATCCTCAATCTACTTCCAATCATTCCCATACCAAGTTGACAGATCAACCGGTTTGATCGATTACGAAACTCTCGAAACCAACGCCAACCTCTTCAAGCCACGTCTTCTCGTTTGTGGTGGTTCCGCTTACCCAAGAGACTGGGATTACGCAAAATTGCGTAAGGTTGCTGACCAACACGGTTCATACTTGATGATGGACATGGCTCACATTTCTGGTCTCGTTTCCGGTAAAGTTCAAAACTCACCATTCGAATTGTGTGATGTCGTCACCACCACAACCCACAAGACTCTCAGAGGTCCAAGAGCAGGTTTGATCTTCTTCCGTAAGGATAAGGAACCAGAATTAGAACAAAGAGTAAACTCATCTGTTTTCCCTGCTTGTCAAGGTGGTCCACACAACAACACAATCGCAGGTATTGCCGTCGCATTAAAGCAAGCTGCTTCACCTGAATTTAAAGAATACGCAAAGGCTGTCATTGACAACTCAAAGGTTCTCGCTGAGGAATTAGTTAACTACGGTTACAAATTACAAACCTCAGGCTCAGATAACCACCTCGTACTTTGGGATTTACGTCCATTAGGTATTGCTGGTTCTAAGATTGAAACTATTTGCGACTTATTGCATATCACACTTAACAAGAACGCTGTTGCAGGTGATACCTCTGCTGTCGTTCCAGGTGGTGTTAGAATTGGTACTGCTGCATTAACATCAAGATCAATGAAGGCACCTGAAATGAAGAAGGTTGCTGAATTCCTTCACCGTTCAGTTCAAATCGCTTTAGAAGCTCAAAAGGCAGCAGGTAACAAACTTCTTAAGGACTTCGTTAGAGTTGCAAACAACGACGAAAAGATTAGTCAAGATGTTAAGGCACTTAACAAGGAAGTTCACGATTTCTCAACTCAATTCCCTCTTCCAGGTGTACCAGACTCATCTGTAATTCAACCAGCAAGCGTCTAAGAAGTCTTACATCTTGTTTAGTTTTCATTTATCATTTTATGGGATCATCTTTCTATGTAAAAAAATATAGTTTTTGGAATATATACATTTCAACATGTTGAATAAATTATTGCTTTTATATTATACACCTTCAAGTAACATTCTTTCACTTGCTGCCTTCCTATTATGTTTACAACTAGGTAATTGGTCAAATATAATTGTCTCTTTTTGTAGCTTTTGAGCAAGTGGTGGTGATAACACTACTGATTGAGATTTAAATTGCGAATGTTCAAATACATCTTCTAAAATTTGTCTATTTTGATGTTTATACTGTGATGGAGTTGGGTACGATACACTATTATTGCTATTATTACTCTTATTACTATTACTGTTGGTGTTACTGCGACTATTAATAACTTCTTGTGAATCTGGTACATGACTTATATCTGCAACTTCTTGTGTCGCTTTGAAGAAAGCAGTGTCGTTACCATCATCACCTGCTATAGGTGGGAATTGACTTTGTGATAATCTGAAACTAACCTCCTGAGATACAATTGGAGGGTCAATTTGAGACACATTTGGTGGCTCCATCTGAGATCCATCCCGAACTACATTCGGTATACTTGATCCTATACTAACCACAGAATATGACGATGGTGGTATATCTCCCTGACTATGTATTCTATTTGAAGTTTGATTATCTCCCGATATTGGTATTGATGAATAAGGCGAGCTGATATGACCTGACATCGGTAAATTAGTTATATTACTACTCTGTGTATTGTCTAATGCGAACGCCTCATCGTGTTCAAGCTCATCGTCGAAATCATCACTGAATTTTAGAGGTGCCTTGCGTATATTCTTATATTGCTCACTTTTATGACGCATCCTCACACCCTTACCAGGCTTGCGTATCTCCATGTCCTCATCTTCTTCTATTACTACACTACTGCTTGTATGTAGAGGTATAGGTGTTGGAAGTGGTTGTTCAGATGATACTAGTGATAACTGAGATGGCTGAGATGGTTGAGAATTAATTTGCGATCCTGGCTGTGACTTTGAATACGAATCTGATTGTGGCACTACTTCTGCTTCTGGCTGTTGCGCTCGCTGTGATACTATCTTCAGTTCTGATTGAGAACGCGTGCGCACCTGCGCTTGCCTTCGCATTTTCAGTTGCGATTCTTTCCAATGCGCATACATGGTCGTAGAGGATACTGGCTCAGGCTGTTGCTCTTCCATTTCCTGATTTTGTTTGGTTAGATTCCTGGTCACCTCAGCTTGAGAATGTTCTTCTGTAACCATTGATGTATCCGAACCATTGAACTGTTTTGATTGCTGATTCGCAGTATCAACCCTTTGAAGGCTCTCCCTTGATTTATCTCCGGCGCTCGGTAGGAAGAACCCAGGACTAACACTTTGGAGTACTGGTGCTGGTGTTTTATCAAGATTACTTCTGTTATCGCTAGATGGAAGAATGTCCCTCCTACTGTGTTCTTCTTTGTTATTTCTGATGGTAGCTATTTGTGGCCGAGTGAAAACCTCTTCAGGTATCTTTGGTGGCTGTTTCTCAGATATTTGCGGCTCGTTAGAAAGCAGTAAGGATGATACAGGTACAGATTGGGAAGTATGGACAACCTCTGGCTTAGCAACCTCAGATGTTGATCCTGTGGAATCTATGTCCATCTTTTCTTCTCGCGCCTGTGCGTCATGTGAGCTTTTAGCATGGGTGCGTGAAATTGACTGTGAAGTGAAGTAAGCTTCATATCCCATAGGTTTCACCTTAGACTGGTTGACTTCTCTAACTGCGTCTGGGTCAAATACTAAACTATGTTAATCACACAAAAAATCAGATGATTGAGTGGTCTACATACCTCCTTTCCGTGCCAACTCCTGTTGTTGATCTTCTGACATCCAGCAGCGCTCTTCATCGAGTGTGAAGTCCTAAATCGTGTCAACGGAGACATCACCAGAGCGGCACACATACCAAAGGCCATTGAGAGTGACGGAAGAGTGTTTTGTTCGGATTATGCACAATTCTTTCCTCCTTGCTTGTTTTATTCTCTTCCAGTTTTACTTTCTCCTCCAGGGCTGGCTTCTCATCAGATTTTGAACCTTCAATCTCGTCTTGCGTTGCATTTCTTGATAGCTGCTATCATTTTACTCAGAAAATAACCCATAAATCATTATACACTAACCGCTGTCTCGGATCGTGATCGCATAATGCTCGATTTCCTAAGCAGGCTCGCAGCCGAAAGACTGGAGCTACCTGATCGTCTTGTTTTATTGAGCTACAAAAATAATCTAGCCAAAAGTACCTACAATTGATTCCTCACAAAGTCAACAATGAGTTGCTCGGCCATAACGTCTTTGGGATCGCCAAAGACAGGTTCACCAAGGCAGCCTTCGTACGTAAAAGAGTCTACGATTAGATATAAATGTGGTTTCCTCTTGATGCCGCCTTCGACTTGCTGCTCGATGATAGCTATCTCTGCATGCCATTTACGCAAGAATACAATAGAACCGCTTAATTGTGTGAAACGTAATTCAGCTTCTGTTTCGAAATTCTCCAAAGCAGATTTTGTAAAGTAACAGGGGATTTTGTCGCGTTTATCACTCGCTATTGCCCACCAAAATTCTGATGAATCAGTGTTATCTTCAATTGGTTTACCAGCCCTCGATAATTTCCTGTACTATCGTACACTCTACGTGAGATGAATGTTAAGGGAATACAACGAAACGCACCTCAACAAGCTGCAATTTCTTTGGTTTCGTTGGGTAGTTCTCAATTTGGAGTCCAGTCCATGTGTACTCCTTATAATACTTTTTGAACCAATCTACGATCCAAGACGATAAGCTATCCATCTTGAGTGTTGCATAACAAGGATGATTATACTCTAAATTACGTCAAGCAAAGGTTTTATGAATAATTCAGGGTATACTATGGTATTAAGTTACAATAGACGCGTTGTAAAAGTAACCAACTGTAGTTCTGGGTCTGTACACCGTTTACGAGAATATCAGGTGCTTCAAAGATATTGTAATGATCCATAAGAATATTTATATTAGTATTAATATAACATACCACCTTGAAGATTCAATTTCCAACGCCGACATTTATGACAAACGATTTGCAACTTTTGTCATTAATCAAGCAATTTGAATATCTCAGTAAATTTGGAGACGAATAATGAGATGAGAAGAACTTATCTATGCTAGATACATTAAGGTAAATACATGAAGGCGTAGTTACTGAATGCTATACACTCTGTCACTTCTGCGTTGACTCGTCAACATATGTTGTCATTAAGAAAAATCCCGACATTGCATAATTTTGTATGCGAAGGTACAAAACAAAGTTTCCTATATAAACCAGAGAAACCTATAAGTTTATTTTTGGATTTATGTGTTGATAGACATATATTCCTAGAAATTTTCGAAGCTAATTTATCTGTATTCTTTACCTAATTATAGCCAACGATAAATATTCCGCACGCGGTTCGCGAAAAAAAAAGGAATAAGGTCATACTAGGAACATAAGTAAATTTGTTAAGAGGAGAAAAGATCCATTCTTAAGAGAAGGTTAAAGGAAAGTACAAATTAAATAATTTTAAAGAGCGTTATTGATAAGAATTAAATTAGAAGTAAGAAGTAAGTTGCAGTGTAATAATGATTAATTGTTATGCACAGTTAGTTGAGATATAACAGATCTTGTTCTTCTAACGGTCTTCTTGAACGGGTTAACAGGAGGTTGCAGTTCATCAGATAAATGTTCGACGGGTGCCATATCCGCTTTGCTTTTTACTTTATCATTTGATGATACGAATGTAGACTTCAGAGGTGACGCGGTTTTTGGTTGGAATAAACCTCCAAACCACTTCGGAGTTTTCAGATTATTATCGAATGCTTCAGGATCGCTATAATCTTTTGGTGTTGCAGGGTTCACTATACTTGAGGAACGCGTTCTGGATAACTTAAACAAGTTACCTAAACTTGATTTGCGTTTGGTTTGTTGATTGGTAACGAATGGTAAAGTATCTCGGCGTATATTCAGATCATCTTGAACATCTGGAATATTGGTGTCATTAAATTCTTGTTTATTAGGTGGTGCACTGTGTACTGGTATAAAGGTTGATTGATTGGTAGGTGAAATACCAAATTGATCATCTTCCTTCGAATGTTTATGTGTATTTAACAACGATGGACTGAAAATGTTTAATTTGAATGATTTATTATCATCCTCACTGTTGACTGGCTGTTGATTTTTAGGTCCACCAAATCGTAAGCCGAATAAACTAGGTTTACGATTTGGTTGTTGGTTATGCTTAGAAGAATGATCAAATGATTTTACAGTTCGAAGAATCTGTTTTGTCTTACTTGTGTTACCATTTGAATTAGTCTCTAATGCGCTTTTTGGTGGAAGTGGTGGTGGTAAAGGTAAATTATCGCTAAGGGGTGTCCGTTGACCTGATACAGATTTACTTATTGGACGAGGAGGTAAGTGATTACTGTTTCCGCTGTCATCTGATTCAACACCTGAGTCATCATCAAGAACGATTTGAAATGGTTTTTGGAATTCAAATAAATCAACTTTAAGCGATGCTGGAGCTGGCTTTTTGCGTAATGTTCTATTTCCAAGCGGAACATTAGAATTTCGTAGCGGTGACTCAATTGATTGTAGAACAGGAGAGTCATCAATGTTTTGTTGTTCTCGCTGATGTTTACTATCAATCGACCTCTTCCTATTGAAACTAATGGAACTTGCACCACTAAACCTGGATCTGCCCATACGATCTGATGATATAGAAGGTGGATTGAAATTCTCATTGGCCACTGGAATTAATCCACCTGCTGCAATATCAACATGTCCTATACTAGCAGCAATACTTGCCGCAAAGGAAGAAGATGGAGTGTCCATAGGAAAGTTAAAATGAGGGGACTCTTCGATTTGAGTGTTTGGTTTCTTGAAAATTTTAGTATCTAAAGTATCGGTGCTACTTTCTAATGGTAAACGTTTTGATGCAGTGCGTACTGAATTTGCACGTAAAACTTGATCCTCTTTCATTGGAGATTCTATACTTGAGTGTTTTAAATTATATTCCGGAATATTTTCATTTTCTTCAAATTTATTTTCATTGGTTACTTCACCAAGTGCAGGTTTACGAGCTTTATGTGGAGTAGGTGCTTTTGGACGATTCTTATCACTGAATGCGACATCATTAGGATTATAATTTTCATTATTTTCCGACAATGGCTGACGTTTGACCGGTTCTAATGGAGTGTTCATTGATCTTTCACCAAGTGCTGCCGGCTTTGACACTTGTAATTGAGCTGGTTGACGATGATTCTTCGTTGAATCCTGATTACGTTCCCATGCTCTACTTTCGTCAGATGCGCCGGCTTCCATTTGTGCCAATTCTTCCAAGGATCTTCTATCTCTGAAACGTTCAAGTAACAAGTACAACCGCTTTTCTATCGTATAACTATATAGTATGATTAATTGCTGTAATTTAAGGTTAATTGAACTCACCCTTTTGTTGTTAAACGAGAACGAATGGTTTCTTCACTCTCACTTTGACAAAGTACCCTTATACTACTAAAAATTTCATCATCAATATCTGTTATTTCTTCGGAAAATCGTTGTAAAGATTCATTATATTCAGATAATTGATCAGACTGAAAACTCATGCGTGACTTCTGTGATGAGGTAGAGGGTAATAAAGCTGCGGGTATACTGTCTGTTGACATTGGAATAGGTGGTGGTAATCTGGTGAAATAAGGATGTTTCAAAATTTCTGGCATTGTTATTCTTTCCGACGGATCTGAAGTTAACATCCTCAATAAAAGATCTCTAGCGTTTGCATGTGTTGGACCATCTAACTCATGCGGCATCTCAAATTTACCTAATTTTACTTTGCTCAGAAGTACGTGTAAACTATAATGAAGTTAATCCAAGTGAAAATTTTAAGTATCACACTAACTTCTCGTCATGAAATGGTAATCTACCAGTTAATAAAGCGAAAAGAATGACACCGCAAGACCAAACATCTGCCATATGACCAACATATGGTTTACCTTGAACTACCTCTGGACTTGCATAATGAGGACTACCGCAACTAGTTTTTAATAATTTACGGCCTTTCTTTGTTTTACGTTTAGATATAACGATATCTTCTCCCGCTAGAGTAGCCATACCAAAATCAGCTAATTTGATAGTTTGACGATCTTTCGCTAATAAAATATTTTCAGGTTTGAGATCGCGATGACATAGTGCAAGATTATGAACGTGATTAACAGCATACATCAATTGTTGAAAAAGCCTGAGAGCTTCATCTGGAGGTAAGGCGCGTGAAGGTGGAGGTTGACCAGGTTTAGCTCTTGCGGCATTCTTTTTTGCTCTCTCAACTAAGTGAGAAAACAGTTCACCACCTGAGGCATATTCCATGATCATATAAATATAGTCTGTAGTTTCCCAAACATCATATAAACTTGTAATATTTGGATGATCGATCTAAAAATCAAGGTTAAGGATAAAATACTTGTGAAAAAGAAAAAACAAACAATTTTCATGACAGCAATTTCGCGTTCAATTGCTCGTAAAGCTCTCCAAGGATCATCATGATTTGAACTTTGTTTTGGTGCTAAAGAAGATTTGGCAACAATTTTAATTGCAGCTAATTGGTGAGACTTTCTATGTTTCGCGAGCTTAACTCTGCCTAAAAAGAATGGAATATGAGTGAATTGATAATAGTTAATGTGATAAACCTACAAGCCGAACTACCTTTGCCAATAGTTTTCAATAGCTGCCAAGGACCTATAGTTTCAGGATGATGCTGAGATGTTTGCGAGGATTTTTTTGGGGATTTATTTGACATTATGGTTCTATAGTAATAATCTAACTAATTAAAATTAAATTTCTGAATTAGGTCGAGTTATGAATATCACATCTTCAAAGATTCCAAACAGTCTATTATGTCATGAAGGATGAAAATCGCATAAAGGGCAATAAATTGATTCCTTTCGTTTAATTTTTTTTATTTATATTTTAAGAGAATGAATAGAGAAGGGATATAATCGTTCAATGAAAATAAAAAATTAAATCATCGTCATTGTCAATTGTTGAAACTCAGGTAACTAGATGATAAACGACAATGAATACCAATAAAAAAGTCAAACAAGCGAGAGTTTATTTGAATGATTTAAATAGTAAACCTTTATTAGTTGAAGTAACCAAAAGTTATATCGGCCTCGATTTGATAAAGTATGCACTCTCCACTAGAAACTTAATAATAGAAAATCCTAAAAACAAAATCAATTTAATTGAATTTAACAATAATTGTTTTAGATTTATTAGGAATTTTGAGAACTTATTTGATCAAATTACTAACTGGTATGACGATAATAACTACTTTTTAGTAAACTCAAAGAAAAACTATTTAAAAGATTCTTTATCAGTTAGTAAATCAATAAATGTCTCAATATTTCATCATAAAGAGGTACTATTTCAGTTAGATTCACGTAAATGGGTTAAACGATTTCTGATTCTAGAGAATAACAATTTATTTATCTCTAAATCTGATAAACATAAAGATAAGCAATTCTTATGTAATTTGTTATCTTATGACGTATACTCATTCAAAGAATTATACCCCAATTGCCCTAAACCAGCTAGGATCCTCGACGATACTTTGTATGGTCACTTATTCTTAATAAAAAGTCAAGATAACCACTCATTATTTGAAAAATCCGAAGATATCCAACATCTTTTCGCTGCCAATGATTCAAATGAATCTAAAGAATGGATTAAAGCCATTACTCAAGCCAGAGTTAGTTCAATACTTTGATTATAACTCCGTCCAGCTGACTTACATCGTAGACCAATGCTATAATTAATGAAAAGCCCTGGTTATTCAAGAATCCAATTAAAAACCAAGACAGTAGCCCAGAATTCAAAACGAAACTTACACCAACTAAGTCAATTTCGCGTTCAAACTCTCAAGGTAAAACTATGTCACGGTCAAATTCACTGTTTAAGCCAAGAGATAATCAACAAACATTAATCAATTTGAAAGATGAATCAATTTTCACTCAAGGTAGTTTGTTAGCTAGACGTGAATCAGAAAGAGCACCATCATTTTTAAAACACGATCCATCGTTAAAAGCAAGTAAATCAAATGTTACTCGTAAACGTTCAGGTACTTTGAACTTGACGCATTCAAGTAAATCGAGATAATTTCCGAGCTTATCTATATACAATTAATAATGAAAGTAATAAAGTGATGAAATAATACAGTTAAAAATTACATTAATACGCCAGAGCCAACGGCTGAAGCCATATTTGAAATCGAATCAGATGAATTAGTGAAATATTTAGATTCCTCAATCTGTATATGCTTTAATGCACAATCTTTGCCAAGATCACTCTTATCTTTGATGAAATTGTTAGTGAATTTTCTTAATAATAGATATACTTACGATGCCGAGCAAGTCCGTCAATACGAGCAAACTTTTTACTACAACCTAAACACTTGTATGGTTTATTGTTATCCTGATGTAAGGCCTCATGCCTTTTCTTATCATGTTGTCTCGCAAATGCTTTGCCACATCCATCAAACGAACAAACAAATGGTCTTTCATTTGTATGTGACCTCATATGTCCTTTAACTTTGTATAATAACATTAGTTTGAGATTAAAAAAGAAATACATATTACTCACGATTAAATTGCCTGGTAAAACTAGATCCACAACCAGGTACTTCACATACAAATATTTTTGGCGCTTTCCCATCTGCATTATGTTTCCTACGTGAATTTGATGCAATCCTAGTACGATCCGTGGTAGGTTTTGCGGTAAGTATAGGTTTTTCACTGAAATTAGTTGAAACACCTCTAGCTGCGCTCATATTTGAGTTCATGGTGGCTGCAACAGGTGTTGGATCATCAATAGAGTTATCATTATCATTATTAGTTGGTAATAATAAGGTGGGTAACATGGTTGAAGAATTACTTGAATCATTCTTTAACTGGGTGGATTGAGCCGCAGGTGAAGAATGAATTGAATCAACATGTACTATTGGTGGGGGTATAATATTAACGCTATGATTATAAATATTCATATAATCATTGTTAAGTTCATTTGGGTAATCAAGTGAATTTAGATCTGGCTGTGAATCAACGTATAAAGATTGTGTAGGTGGACTATTAAAATTGTTATCAGGTGGCGAACTTGTGAAATTATTTGGTGGACTACTATATAAACTTGAAGATGAAGTGTTATAAGGACTATTTGATTGCATATAAGTGAAAGTTGTATGCGCTACGTTATCAAATATATTCGTACTACTGTCAAATGGAGATTGATCATGTAAATTATTTGGTGAAACTGATTGTTGAGTATTTTGATTAGATTCTATCCAAGGAAATTCTAAATCATTTAAAGGATTTGATTGAGATTGTTTATCCTGTTGGTCAACTTTATAATCAGGTTTTAAACGTAAACCATAATTTGGAGTACCTGCGCCTTCTCTACCACCGGACCTACAACGTCTATGACCGAAAGATCTACCAAGCGAGTATTGTTTGGGAGATTGTTGTTGTGGCTGTTGTTGTTGTTGCTGTGGCTGCTGTGGTAGTTGTTCTTGTTGTTGATAATCAAGAAAATTTTGTGGAGGTAAAGGTGGAATTGAGTCAGAACTAGACCTAGGTCTATTCTGAGTAGGGAAAGAGAATGGCTGACCTTTTAATTCGTACTCAACTTGAGTTGGAGTCTTAGCAATAGGAGTTGCTTCAATAAAGTTCAAATCGGGGATATGATCCGGTATTTGCAAAGTGGCAGGTTGTTGATTATGCTGGTTGTTAAAATTCAAGTTGCTAAAGCCATAGTCATCGTTATCATTGATGTTTGAGTCGTAACTCGAGATTGAGGGAGACCTTGATCTAGAAAAAGATGAAGCAGCACTAGAAGCAGGGCTCTGGGGGAATTGAGAGTTTAAGAAATCGTTATCTTGATAGCTACCAGCGTAGGAAGGTGTGTGAATTTCGTCAGCTGAATATATACCGTTTAAGTAAATTAAATTGATTAAAAAAAGAAAAAGACGTACGATAATTTATACTATCCCTATCTTGACTAATTAAATCACTCAATAAATTCTCAAATTCTAATGTTTCTTGTCTAATCGGTCTTGGTGGAAGTGCCATAAGCCTTGAATTAGTTCATTGATGGTTAATAACAAGAAGAAGAAAGCGACGAGAGCGTGCTTTAGTTGTCAGAAAGCACACTTAACTTGCGATGATGGTACTCTTTATTTATTTATTTACCTTTTACTTATCAACTAATAGATAGACCATGTAATAGATGCGTGAAGCGTGGTTTGGCTGATCAGTGTAAGGATGGCCATAGAAAGAAACCTAAGTACATTATGGACGATCAGTTCCAATCAAATTCAGCTAATTCTGAATATAACGTCTTAAATGAATTACTAGGTTCAATGGAACCAGCCAATACTCGAAGAGATCAATTAGCTAGTATTAATTTACAGCCTATCAATCAATCCATTGAAAATCTAGACGTATACAATCAAGTAAATCAAAGGTACCCCTATGAGCTCGGTTATAAACATTTATTGAATTACTTGAAGTTCAACAATCAATTCAGTCAATTAGAAAAGTTAAATGTATTCAAAGCATTAGCAGAGTTTAGACCCTCTCTATTGTCTTTACAACTTAATTTAAACGAGCAAGATGAAATTTTTGCCGAAAAGTCCTTTAAAAGGTCAATTTTGGACATTGATAACTTAATTAAATCTATAAGTGCACCAACAGTGTAAGTTTACTTTATCTTGTTTTGAAAATTTCTAATAAACACCAGTGTTTGGAGAAGAACAGGTGAAATTAGTTTAGTTGGTGATGAATTTCACTATATCACCGGTTATGATAAAAACCTTCTACTGAATAAACCAACGTATATCTATGAAATAATGGAACCTACTTCCGCAGTTGAATAGTTGAGTTAAATGTCTTTTGTTTCGTTCCATACTAACTAAACTAAAATTAAAAGTTGGCAACAATTCTCAAAGCACGCTTTTGATTCAACTAGTCCAACAGTAAACTCTCATTGCATTCTAAAGCATGCAAATGGTAGTCCAGTACCTTGTACCTTCTCATTCACGATAAGGAAAGAGTAAGTAGTACGATCTAAATAAAGTATATTACTGAGCCATAATTCAGCATATTCGATATTCCATCTTATGTTATTGGTACGTGGTTACCAATTTTACCTCATGAACCCGATGAAAGCGATGACATCAAGTTTGAGAGTGATGAATATGAAATTGATCAAGATATCGAGGATAAATTTATTGATCAGCAAAGTTTCATTGAGCCCAATGCGATTTATCAGAATGACCCAGTATAGTAAGACAAAAGCAATTAAACTTATTGTTGTTGTAATAAAAGATAAAAATGATCATGTATTTTGAAAATATTTCTATTAGTCAAATTAAACCTCCTCAACTGGTGCATACTCTGATTCAACTCCAGGTTCTATAAGTGCAGCGTGACCAAGGATGAGAATAGTACTACTACCAACAAGCCAAAATAACTAACAAGGTAATTAGTAAATGGTAAATCATTAAAGTATGAACTAACGATTGAGAGTGGTGCTGCAATCCAAAAGAGTACTAAACCAAGGACGACGAGTACACCGTACAAGCCTTTTTGTGTAATAACGTGCTCTCCAACTTGTAATGGATCAGCGGCGAACCGTTGAATAGCTGTGAAACCTCCAACAATAACACCGATGGCAATAAGTAAGAATGGGTTAGTGAGTAGTGCGCTATTAATGATATCAGGATATAAGATAATACGTTAAAGTTAACTTACTAAACACTCAGAACCGCTCTAGAATGGGTTTAGTGTTATGATATTTGTCGGATAAAAGTCAAAACTCACACTACAACCTAAGAGTTATTAGTGAGAAGTGATAGTGAATTGAATATGACATACACCATAGTTACCTGAAAAGTGACGAGTGTTGTATGTAATTCTCTATATATTCAACTAAGTCGTGTTCCCAAATGAAGTGATCACTCACAGATGTAGCTTCATTCATATCTGAAGGGCGACTAAGCCTGTGATGATCAAAGAACTCATTCACTGGTCTGAGTCTAGATAATCTTGTTTCCTATTGATATTTTATAAGAAACGCAATTATCTCATTGAATGATCAGAGACTCACTCTTATGTGCTTGACTAATGATATAGGTTTAAGCAATTTAAATTATATTTACTCTATTACTACTAACCTGTTTCAATTACTTTACCCGCGTATTCCATTAAAACGAACTTGCTGACCGTTAAGGTTGAAGCAGTGTCTGAATCAGCGTTTAAGTTTATAAGCAAACTAAAGTCAATCAAAAATGAAGTTACATTAATCTAGCGCTTCTCAGGTAGCTATTTTACTATTATTTATATGGTAAAATTTTTATTATCATACATGTTTTCTTCTGAGTAAACACATACGGAACATGATATTTGCCCATAATACAACATAAAAATGATTGAATGACCAACGATCTTCATATGTTCATTATTCAAAATGACTTCACAAAGCGCAGTCAAAGCAACAAAATTATTTGAATCATGCAAAAATGATAATAAATTATATTTAATTTGACTTTTTAATTTAAAATACAATAGGTCTAGCATGCTTTGATGAGGATTTAAAAGCTGATTCAAAGATGAGCTTCCGTGTTGGTGGTAAATTTGGTTTAGGAAGAATAAGTGAAGGCCTATATAGACTATTAGCTTTATATCATTGTCAACTTATGCACTTACATAGATGTACCACAGTTTTCTGCAGGGTTACCCATGATAATCGATTCAGAAACACCTTCAATTGCATCACGTTTAGCGTGGAATGCAGCATTGAATAAATGATCAGTTGTCTTTTCGAATGATGCTAACATCAATACAGAATCTTTCATTTTAGCAACACCGAATCTTGTAATACCAAGTACTTCACCCTTGAATGTCATACTGTCTGACAATAACTGAATGTGACGATTATCGATACCCATACCGTGAGAAGACATGACATTATCAATTTCATTGATAATTGAACTTCTAGCTGCTTCTATACCTAATACATTTTGTACTTCCATAACGTGATTAGAACTTGTACGTGTACCAATGATACCTTCGGTTGTCATAACATCTAATAAACCATATCCTTCAACAAGTAATTCTTTACGTTTATTTTCCTTTTCATTAATGTTGATAATAGCTCTTGTTATACCAGGTATACCTGCAACAACAACATGTTCAAGATTACGTCTAAGATGCCTAGTAATGTGGAAAGCATCTGGTCCTAATTTAACTGAAATTCTAATTCTATTCTTAGTATAGTTCTCTTTAATATCCTCTTTCTTTACTTTCAGTTTCTTATCTTTAGCAATAGCTGTTGCAATATCTGATAACTTAAGCTCTAATTGCAACTTCTGTACAGCATCCATATCAACAAATACTGATACTGCATTGCAATCACCTCTGTAAGATTCTTCAATATGAGAAGCAATATCTCCTAAGTACGTCTTTTCAAGTCTACCTTTTACGATACGTGCAGCTGATTCAGATTGATCATCATATAATTTTGATGAAATAATTGGTGTACTAATAGCTTTAGCCGCATTAATAATTTCTTTAATACGTGGTACACCAAGCGTTACGTTCATGGATGCAACACCAGCAAAGTGGAATGTTTTCAATGTCATTTGTGTACCAGGTTCACCAATAGATTGTGCACCAATTGGTCCAACTGTGGTACCAGGTTCGACCTTTGATTTTACATACTTTTGCCAACAAATATTCAAAAATTCCTGTAATTGTGGTAAGGTAACTTTTGCCTTATTATCAACAATTGCTTTTTCAAAGTCTGCTGCACCCATATTGAGATCCGTTTCTTCATCCCATTCATCAGATTTAGTGAGAGCATCAAACATACCATGAGCATCTCTCAAATCAGCTAATTTCTTTGTTATGCTTGAGAATATAAAGTTACGAATAGTTGAAAGATAATGAGGTGTACACTCTTTCATCCATCTTTTAGTTCTCAGTTCTTTATCAACGTGTTCTGTAATTTCAAATGGAAGCATTCCACGCTCATGTTTACTAGAATCAAGTATAGCTTTAGTATGTTTCCAACTACGAAGGAATTCAACTGGTTGACCATCACCTTCGAGTGAAACTGGATCAAGACCATCCGAACCATATAAGAATTGTACAACAATTCCACTTGAAGTTCTGACAGATCTATCATAATGGGCTGAAAGATCTTCAAGCGCTTTCATCAATCTTCTTTGCATGTAACCTGTTTCAGCTGTTTTAACGGCTGTATCAACCAAACCCTCACGACCTGAGATAGCGTGGAATAAAAATTCTGGTGGTGAAAGACCCGAAAAGAAACTATTACGAACGAAACCTTTTGAAGGTGGATCTTTAGCTTTCTTTGGGAAGTGTGGTAATGATCTATCTTGGAAACCATTTGGAACACGTTTACCGGAAATAATTTGTTGACCGACACAAGCAACCATTTGAGAAACGTTAATAACAGAACCTAAGAAACCATTCGTTAGTTCTTTCTTAAACTTTATAACCAACAAACCTTTTGAACCACATGTTGCCATAATTAAAGGAGCATTATATCTACTTAATTCCTCCATACAACTTGCACCGACGACATCACGAACTTTCGAAAGAATACCAGAGATCAGTGATTCCAATGTCTGTTCTTGATCACAACCCGGTTGATTTTCGAGTTTACCATATTTTGCTTTTTCGATCAAATCATTACAATGAGCATAGGCTTCCTCTACAAGGACTTCCTTACGTTTACGAAGGTCCATACTTGGCATAACATCACTTATACCCAAAGAGAAACCAACAGATGCTAACCAACGTGCACAAACACGTGCTAGCCTATTCATAGCATTAACCGCTTCATCAGGACCATAATCACGTAAGATAACACCGAATACTGAATTCTTTTTACCATCACCAACTGTAGCTTTATCAAAATGACCACACATGATTTGTGAATTACGAATAACCAAGTAACCATCATTTGATGACATATCAGGTAACATACCCTTTGGTGGTGGATGATTTGTACGGTTTTTAGCTTCCAAATTAACAAGAACCGGACTTGATTTATTTGGACGCATAAGTATACTTAGAATTTGTTTTCCAGTCCACATTCTCTTGGGTTTGAGAATAGCAGGTGGTGGTAAATCAATGTGCATATTTGCATGATCAAGGTATGAAACAACTTGTGAGAATTCTTGTCTATCTAGTAAGTAATCTTTCTTTGATAGTAAATAAGCAGCAGTAATGAAATCTTGAATAGCTGCAATAATTGGTTCACCATTACGTGGTGTTACCATGTTATGCTTTACACCCATTAATTCTTGAGCTTCTGTTCTTGCTTCTTCTGTTTGTGGAACGTGCATATTCATTTCATCACCATCGAAATCTGCGTTGTAGGGGTTACAAGCACATTCGTTCAACCTTAAAGTTCTCCATGGTCTAACCTTAACATAGTGACACATGATAGATAATCTGTGTAAACTTGGTTGACGATTGAAGAGTATTAAATCTCTATCACGTAAATGCCTTTCAACGATATCACCAATACGAAGTCTATTGGCAATTTCTTCTCTATTACCAAATTTCAAGAAACGTTTGAAACCATTAACACCACCATTTTGTACGTAGTTCGCACCTGGATGAACATCAGGACCATTTCTTACTGCTTGTCTTAGAGATTCAATGTTATGCTCAAATACACGTTCCGGGTATGTTAAAACTTTAGCGATACGTTGTGGAACAGCAACTTCATTAACACTTAAGTTTGGATCAGGCCCAATAACTGTACGACCGGAGAAATCAACACGTTTACCAGATAAATTACCTCTAAAACGACCTTGTTTACCCTTTAAACGTTGAACGAAACCTCTGATCGGTTTTGTGGCTTTATCACTTGGTACACCGGGCATTTCAGCATTAATATACATTGCACAAGCTAATTGAAGTAATTCCCATTGCTCCATAAGTTGTGAAGTTGTTGATTTACCTGAGCTCATACCCATTTTAATAATTTGAGAAGTTTGGACGATTTCACCTAATTTAACGGTAATATCATCTTCATTTGTGGCACCATCTTGTGCAACCGAAGGTCTTATACATACGGGTGGAACATGCATATATTGCCAAACATACTGTTCTGGTCTAGCTTCTTTTGGATTCATACCAAGTAATTCACAATCTTCATTGGAGATACGAGTGAATAAGTCAAGAACACGAAGTGGATTAAGATCGTCTTGAGCTTTGTTAAGATGAGGAGCGATTTCTTTACTCATATTGATGGCAGTATTGAAAGTGTTGACGAATTCTTGTTGTTCACCTTGTGTTTTCTTTGCTCTAAACTTTTCGTGAACGATTTTAAGTAAACCAGTCTTTTTAACGACACCGTTTGTTGATTGACAGTATGGACAATAGAGATTCTTACGACATGCAGTGTTTACAGCTTTACAAGCCGTTTGACGTTGTAGGTTTTCAAGGTTAGGCCTTCTGAACCTTTTAAGATAAGACCTACGTTGTTCTTCAGTTAAGAGAACTCTAGCGCAATTCTAAGTTACCGTAAGATAAAACATATGGATAATAAATAGATACGAACCTTGCAAATATCTTGTAAAATTGCAATAATATCTCTAAAATAACCAATATGGAAAACTGGTAAAGCCAATTTTATGTAACCATAGTGACCAACACACTCAGCCATGGATTCTCCACAGGTATCACAGCTACCAGATTTATCTGAAGTACCAAAACGCCTATCAAGTACACCATTCCTCTGAGGAGCTCTATCTGGAGTTGGATTGTATAAACCATTGTGTGTAACTTCAGTTTCAGATATTTTAACAAGTTCTTGAGGGGATAAAGTAGAGAATTGAACATGCTTTATCCTTTTAGGAGCATCTTGCGTGACGATATCCTTCATCTCGCTCACACTCAGGCTGATGGATGTTCGAGTTCAAGAAAGAATAAAGGAAGTAGAAATAAAATTTATGAAACATCTATTTGAACAAGCGCATTGGATAGTATGCACCCTCTTTAGATGGTGCACCTACTGTTTCTCTCATAGGATTTGGGCGGAAAGGTGGTGTTGGTGGGAGACCAGTGTAAGGTGATTGAGCAGCTGGAAGTACGTCTAAAACTTGGGCTAAATCGAGTGTCTCTGGCGAGTCTTTTACTTGAGCGAGAGCTTTTGTTTGTGCTTCAGCTGGGTTAGGAAGACTGCAAGAAGTTAGTAAAGTAATAAAGTAATTAAAAATACCTACGCTTTAAAGTCTGGGTTTGAGATCAACAATTGTGCAAGCTCATTTTGTGAGACGTGTGAGGTCTTTGGGAAACTTGGGTTATATTAGCTCATATAGTTGTAATAATAAATAAACTAACGCTCTTCTAACGTCACGCTTGAAGTATGGGTTTTCAGCGATATCAGATGCTGTTTATACTGTAAATATAAGGCTGGTAACTCATCCACAAACTCACATTTACTGATTGGCTGGACGTACTTCTCTGGTCTTGATCCAGGTGGGATTTTACTAAGGAGATATTAATTGATAATTGCTAAGCTATATCCAGCATACCGGAATTGATGGTGGTTAATCAATCCTGAACTAATTTCTGGGTTTACTGCAAGCCATTGCTTAGCTTTCATCCAGATACCCTTTGGTTCCTAATATAAAGTAAATATTTGTTTTAAAAATACGTTCTTCTGCTTACTTGGTGATATTTTGCGTGATCTGCTACCTTTTCTGCAAGTCTGAGAGTTGAACGCATATCGTGGTCGTTTTGAAAGAGAAGCAAAGCAAGTTATAAATAAATATGGAGATTTATGTTAACAATTAGAGCTATTATTTTATTTATTTATTACAACGTCAAGCTTATTAGAGACACAAAAACCAAACACTTCTGACGTGACCAAGAGATGGTATATCGATATTATACTTATAATAATCAAAGAATTTCTTTCATAAATTTATTATCACGCTTCTTCAGTTTCACTTAGTAATACCCATTATATGCATTTGTAAGAAAAGTTTAATAATTTGTTATAAATCCACTTTCTTTTAGTATGAATTTCCTGGTCTAATAGCCAAGACTAATTCTTTAGCAACATCAATCTCGAATTTGGTACCTAACCTCGTTAATATGACTAACTTTAAATCGTTTGAATATACTTACCAATGAATGTGATTAATGGTATGTCAGATTTTGACACAGTAAGTGACTGTACTCCACTTTCATTCTTAATACGCTCAATTCCACTTCCCTTGCTTCCAACGATACGTGGGAATGTTGACCTGTTTTGCAAAAGTAGGTATCCGACGCATTCTGCTTTCTTGACTTTTTCTACTGCGTTATTAATAGCCTTAACAGCTTTGTCGAGTGATCCTTCATCCTTTCCATGAACTGAATTCAAGTTAGACAAAATCCTTGTTAAATTGAAAATTTTTACTCACTCTTCCATTCAGAATCATTGTCGTCTTCACTAGTATTCAATTCATAGGTCTCCCATCTGTGGGCAATAGTATCTTCACCGTCAACATCTACTCTTGATACTGCCTCTGGTGGAGTCAAATTTGATGGAGATGGTATTTTACTATCCTCTTTTGTTGGTATGTTTGAAACTTCAATTGTGACGCCATATGATCTAAGATTACGGAAGAATCTACCATTGTCACTAATACCATGGTAGTACTTAGATGGTACTGTGACGACCTTGGTAAGAACAGTTGATCTCTTCTTTAACTCTTCAATAGCACTGTTGACATCTGAGGATTTCCCTGTAACTTTAACGATTGTTGAAGCATCAGCGCCATTCAACTCTTCAATATTTAAAGGTTTGTCCATGTTGTTGTAATCACGAGAGCCAGGGAAATGAATGTTAACGTTAAACTCCTTTTGTGTTGCAATTAACTTTGATCCACCTCTACCAATCATATCACCGTGAAGATTGGTTGGTATAACAACACCGAAGGTCTTTCTGTCACTTAATTCAGCAACAAATGATCTAATTTCTTTCTCAATTGATTGGGCAAGAGATTTTTCTGCTTTAATAACTATTCCAGTATTATCTGAATTAATGTTCAGCTTTGGGAATTGAACAATGCCAGATTGAGTTTGTGTATCAACTGGTCCACCAGCCTTTTCAATAATTTCACGTAATTTATTACCACCTTGTCCAATAATTGACTTGTGATATTTAGTTTCAATATCATCTATATTAATTATTTGTTGCGAATTAATTTGTTCTATAATAGTCAAAATCTCAGTTTTAGCGAGTTGAATTGCTTTCTTAGTTCCCCTTAAATTAATCGTTACTTTTTGTTGCATTTCCGTTGATCTATCAAAGTCTACTTGAGCACCGCTGTTCTCTTTAATTTCATTGATCTGTTGTCCACCTTTACCAACAATTCTTGCAATTGAAGATGATGGTATTGAAATTTTCAAAGTGTTATTATTTTCCTTTTCAAACTCTAAAGCTTCAAGCAATTCCGCTTTAGCTGCTGCAACACCTTTTCTTCCACCCTTAACAGTGACAGAATCTGAAGATTCATCCTCACTTGATGATTTTGGGAATAGAATCTTAACGGCATGCTTCTCTTCTAATCTAATAGCATATTTACCACCTGTACCAATCAATGATGCATGATATTGGCGTGCAATATTAAGTTTTTCAGTAGTCTGATCAGCTAACTGTTCAACTAATCCATTCAATCTACGTTTAGCTTCTTCGACATTTTCTTTGCGTCCAGTTATTTTTACTGTTGCTTTCTGTGGTGACTTCTTCAAATTATCGTTTGATTGTTTTTGTGTAATATCAATTTGTACACCAAGTGATTCTCTCAATTTGCTAATTGATGATCCATTCTTACCAACAATGTGAGGTACATATTGGTTATTAATAGAAATTTCAGCTTCATGACCATAAACAATATGATGATTTTCTGCCTCATTTGCAATTCTTTGAAGTTCACCAACGACTCTTTCAACTTCTTCTTTTTGACCACGGACTGATATTTCATCTTCATTTATTTCCTTCTTATTACTATAATTAGGTGATTTACTTGTGCCAAGTTGAACATCAACTAAATTATCTTGACCGATAATCGCATTAAGAGTTGTACCACCTGGACCGACAATCGATTTATGGAACTTTGGATCGACATTTACGATCTGAATTGTAATGTTTGATGCTGCCTTGGCTAAATTCATCAATGAATTAACACCATCTTGAATAATTTCATCAATTTTGTTGGTGAGCGCTTTACCTTCTAATCCTAAATCAGAAGAGCCAGTATAGATTAAACCAATATCATCACGCTGTTCGGATTCATGTGGGAATAATAAAGTAATCTTCTTATTTTCTTCAAATTGACGTGATTGTTTACCAGCCAAATGACGATGAAGGAGGTGATCAATCTCTACTGATTTAACAGCTGATGGTGGAATTGATAATACAAGCTTCTCTACTTGTTCTCTTGCACTAATTGCTATTGAAACGTCTGAGCTAACGATATCAATGATAACTGATTGTGATTTCTCTATATATGCATATCTAGGCGGATAAATTTTTGCGCCTGGGTGATTGTCCGCAATCTTGTTTAATTTTCCACCACGCAAGAGGTATCTTAAAACGTTGACACCATACGATAAGTCAGTTTTGACTCTATGAATTGAAAGTAAATCAACAACTTCAACAGCTAAAGCACTAGCTTTCTCCATTACTAATTGTAATGCAGCAGGTAATTTAATTTGTGGACCACGTATTGTGCAGGTTTCAGAAATGTCATCTGCCGCAGGTAACTCGACAATACACTGTGTTTTCTCTAAAATTTCATCACCGATTGCACCAACTAAAGTACGATGTTGACGTTTTGGTATTGGAATGGAGATAGTTTTAGTAGTGCGTTGACAATCATTGAAAATTCTATCAATTGATTGAATTGCCGCTTTCACTGAAGACTTTTCACCTTTTAGGAGAATTGCAGATTGCTTTGTACGCTCTTGTTCAGAAATTTCTGATTCCTCACCAACAGCTTGGTGAGCAATAGCGCGCAATCTCGCTTGTGAAGGAATTGATATAGTAATTTGGAGTTGTTGTTCTAATTGAGAAGATTTTAATGCTATTAAAGGATAAAATGATGTTGGAATAGTTGTTATACGTTTTGTGTATGACCTGATAACTTGTGAAATGATATCGTAAACTTGCTGTTGTGCTTGCTTAATAGATCCTTCATGACCTTCAATAGTGATTGGAATTGAATAGTCATTATCGCTATCGTCATCTGAATCGTCCTGATTAGAAGGTTTGATTTCTTGATCAACAGCTGGCTTTGGTGGTACTTGAATACGAGTCTTTGTAGAATCAGTAATGGATTTTAAAGTACTACCTAAAGAAATGTGATGAGACTCTCTTTTCAAAAGATAAAAAAGTCAACTAACCTTTTGGACCAATAAGCAGAGCTCTGGATGAGTTTGGAATATTAATAGTGATGGTGATTCTAGCTGATAAAATGGTCGTTAAATAAGCAATCGCTTCATTCACAGCTTTTTGTGACTGTCCCTTCACTAAAAATGTTGTTTGCTTAGTTTGTGAGGTCGTTGAACTGTCCACGTTTACGTTGTAAGTGCTGGAAACTTTCTTGAACAACTCAGACGTAGATTTTGGTGCCTGCCTTGATTTTTGATTGCTCAACGCAGCCAAAACTTGTGACTGTGGAATAGTATATGTTGATTGGAAGAGCGTCCTCTGTATTACAGGTTTGGCCCAGGCGCCTAAAGATTGCTTTGGCGTTGCTGCTGGTAGACTAGGAAATGCAGATTCTGAGCTCATATCAACATTTTCCTTCTGATTCGCTTTCGCTGTGGGCTTCGATGCGCTGTCATCCCCGAGGCTGGGAAATGGGTCTGGTGAGTCGTGCAGTGATTGTATTTGGGCTGCAGTCAGTGGCATTTTTTATTTTATTACTTGGTGGCAGCTAAAGAAGGCTGGAATAGACGTTCTGTTTCTGCCAACAAAGCGATAGTTGATAATATATAAATAAATTAAAATCTAATATTTGCGTACAATTGGTTTTATTATTTGTCCTGCTTTAGTTTGTATCTTAGGAGCTATCTGTCGCTTGTGTGAGGACGTCGTATTGAACTCTTGCCCGATTGGGTTAGACATAGCGGCCTCAAATTGTGATCTGCTAGTGAATGGATACGGAAGGTCCTTCAGTGAATACTTGTCGAGTGATCTCTTCTCTGTCTTCTCGCTTATAATGACATGTCCCTTGTCGGCATCCTTCCTCTTATCAGCTTCCACGCCCGCCGTTTTCTTTAAGAACTTGGCACGCTTCTTCTCTTCTGCCGCTTTATTTTTCTTTACTCCCTTGCCCGACCAGTTACCCCATCCAGGTAGAGACGTATCAACCTCTTGTGGTCCTTCGGCTTCTATTTCTTGCTTTTTTTCTTCGGCAAAGTTCTATTTTTTGTTAGTTTTGTTTTCTTCCTAATAATTTACTCACTTGTACAACATCATCTGCTGCAAACGCTTCAGCTACCAAATCACGTTGCTTGAAAGCTTGAACACCACCGCCTACTATATCTTCGTCACTATCAGACTCAGATGCAAATCCATCTTGTGCATTTTGTCCAGATTTTCTTTTTTGCTTTTTTGCGGCATTCTTAGATGCTTTGTTTATTGTCGCATCAAGATCAAGGTCAATAGCTTCCTCTTCGTTAGCTCCTTGATTGGCTCTCTTACGCTTTTTGAAGTCAGCTTGACTTTTATCCACCTTCTTAGAGGCTTTAGAAACTGTAGCAATATTCTTTTTCTTGGCTCTCTTGATACCACCTTCGTTGTCAGCCGTTAACCAAGGATTGCTTTCATCGTCATTATCATCGTCATTGTCTCGCTCATATTGTTCTTTGAATTTGTCAAATGAGATTGCCTTGTTGTCTGCACGAGTATCCTCAAGCTCACGACCCAAGGTACGTGATGAAGTAGCTGATCCAGGCTCTTCATCGTCATCATCATTTGTAGCTTCAGTGGTTGGTTTTGATTTCTTACCAGCGCCAACGACAAATCTACCAGGATTACCACCGACTGTCATTCTTTCACTGTCATCATCGCCTTCTCCACGCATCTCTTTAGCAAATTCTTCGGCTTCATCTTCCATAGCCTTGTTCTCACGAGCAGAGGCATCTCTCATAAATTTCATTCCTGCAATACCTTTGAATTTCTCGTCTGCAGTACTTTCGTCCTTCTGTTGTAGACTTCTCATTTTGTTGAGGGCCGCAAGTTTAACAGCGTCCTCATCGTCATTGTCACCAACACTATAATCACTATCATCGTCATCTTCGTTGTCAGCTTTCTCTCCTCTAATCCTTTGACCAAGTTCTTCCATTCTATGTAACTCATTGAGCACATCCCTATCACCTTCACTACGATCTTTCATCTCTCTTGCCCATTTGCTATTACCGCCTTTATGCCTGAGAGTTGCTCTCTCTAATGCGCGTTGTCTTTCAACATTCATTCTTTCTTCATCTGAGTCAATAACACCAGCCTCTAGAGCTTTTTGCTTATTGGCTTCCCTTTCCTTTCTTTTTAGTCTTCTATAAGTTTTGCTCTTAATTTTATTCATTCTGGCGGCCTTCTTCTCAGACTCATACATCAATTGCCTCTGTTGACGCAATGCCTGATACTTTGCGCGTATTTGATCTTTCGATAACTTTGATTCATCTTGTTCAGGTAGTGAATCCGAAGGTGCTACCTTTCTAGTTAAATTGTTTGACTTCAAGAGTTCATCTACGGATGATTCGAGTGGATTTGAAGGTTGAAATCTACCGACCAAGTCACCACCTGCTTTTGAACCGTCTTCAAGACCGCCTTGACCGGGTCCTTGTAGTGGAAATGACAATGTGTTTGAGTTTTCGAGTGCCCTCATTGTTGAATCCCATTGTTTCACGTCGTCTTTCACAACTTTTTGACCAGCTTCTCTGTCTGCACGTTCTTTAAAGAAAGTAGCTAAAGGTGCTGAAAGTGCTCCACGTTTGGCAGTCTTCGATTCTGATGGCTTTAGAGGTTTGACTTGCTGATCAATAGTTGCTGCAATACCCGTTGGAAGAGGTGCGAGAAGTGAGTCTAAAGACACCGGACCTGTTAAATTTGTTAGTAGGTATATCTTTAAAGAAGAAATATATGCGATTACCATCTGCTGGAACTCTGAACTCGGAGTTTTGACCTGCAACGAAGCCATCGTCATCCATAGAAGCATCTGGTTTGTAGGATTTCCTTGCAGAAGGGTCCAACGAATTGACTAAATCTGTAAGTTTCGTAGAATCGCCCTGATCGTCGTCTTCCTCGTACTCGATATCACTGTCATCGACGTCGTCCTTTGTGATCTGCTCATCGATAGGTTGGTCGTCATCTAACATTGTATCGAGATCAACCATGCCTTCTTCTTCATCCTCATCTTCCTCGTCGACATTATCAAATTTGGTATTCTTCTTCTTATTAGATTGCTAGTATTAAAAGTTAACAGAGAGCAAAAAAAAATAAAGTGGAACTAACTTTTGAGCCTGTGAAAGTCCAGTCTGCGTACTTCTCTTCATCAGATTCTTCGAAAGCGTCGTCAGAGTCGATTTCTTCGTCGTCGCTTTCATTGACTATGCCCTCTTTGAGATGATCAATCTTAATATTTCTCATCCTCTCATCATCACTGTCATCTTCACCGCCACGCTGATCGTAGTCTTCATCTTTATCAAGTTTTGTTGTGAGGTTTGATCTTCTCTTATTATCGTCATCCTGGACTAACTCGAATACGTTTAATTCGTCACCCTTCTTATACCTCTGTTGCTTCTCTGCTTTCTGCGTCTGTCTCTTTTGATTGGTTTTTGGTTTTGCCATTTGACTGTCGCTTATCAAGCCTCGCATCGACATAACGAGCGAGAGTGATTGAAATTTGAAACAACTCATTTATTATCAATCGAATAGTTTATAGCATTCATGCACTTGGTTCCCTTCTATACGTCGTACTCTTCTACTAATAGCTTTATCATAAATTCATCATGTTTAACAATTTTATAAGCCTGACAATATAATCTGCGTCCTTAACAGTATGTAGATTGGAAAACAATTCGACGCTTTCAACGTTTGTAACCATACAGTGACTACCGTGCATTATTACGTCTTTAACAATGTTGACCTTTTCCAAAGCCTATCCTTCCCTAGTAAGAAGCTAAACTTCCTGAAGAACATACCACTGTGCACTCAACCTGTTTACTCATACTATCATCTACCTTCATAGTCCTGCGTATTTCACACGTTTGAAACAAAGCAAACAACCAAAACACAACTACACCCTGGTAATTTCTAAAGTCATCTAGCAAACCCATTGCTGAAAAGCTATACTCTGTTTGTCAACTTTCTACGAGTTAACGTATCTCCCCTGAGAACCTTTGTATGTCAAAGACAACAGAATATCTTGCTTTAGAAGGCTGTGTAGAAGAATTCTTTTAAAATTAACCGTCGAATATTTGAATAAGTGCATCTTCACCTCGGGTTAATAAGTTACTGGAGACGTGCACCACAAGCATGGTCCATTCTCAAAGGAAGATTAGATGAAGTGTCGTTCAAAAATCGCAGTTCAACAAATCCCACAGTACTAATGTTTCTAGCGTTTCTAAAACTCTCGTCTGAAGTCTGTCATGAATCTCATTAGCATGGTAGTTGATTCAGTATGTCTGACCGGATAAATGCGAAAGTAACACTCGCTGAGCTCATCCCTGAACCATCGCTTAAAATTATGTGCTAGATTAGATAGAATATTTTTGGCTACATGAGTATTAAGTTGTACATCTCCCTGTTGGTCTAACGAGCGAAGTTAACTGAGACAAAAGATAAAATTAACTGATAAAAGTGTGGTCTTAATTTGAGAACAAGGGTAATTCAGAGAGCACTCAGGTAGATCTTCGCAGATACCAATGGGTGTGTTAATACTACATGACGGCATTCGGCATCATTTGATTAGATAAATGGCGTTTCTTTCACAGAATCTATGGGGTTTGTAAATGAAGATTAACTAACCTGAGGGGGAAGACAAATTTGTTATTGTCTAATGCTGGTTTCTACAATTCTTTGTGTTGTTCTCAACAGCTATTCGACGATGCTTTCGCTTGCAAATGGATGCGGAAACAAACTGTACCAACCAGAAGCTTTAAAATATCTACAAGCTTTAAAATCCAGATCATGATTAATAAAGCTACGAATGTGGATTGAATATATGATGTGAACAAAGAAAAGCTTACACGACTTGTTGTAACCTAATAGCTGCGCCATCTGCTTACTGTAGAGTATAGGTTGCTTTTGTTAAGGATAGATAGTTATGCTTACCTCAACTTGAAGATTGATTTGGTATGTGAAAAAGTCAAACAACCTTGGGAAATCACATTAGGAAGCAATACGTATATCAATAGAGTTAAATAAAGTGCTTAGTGCCCAACGAAATTGAGAAGTTGACTTGAGGGATGAGTTATTTGATATCACCATTTGATTGCTTGGACTGAGAAGACCTAAGTATTGTAATGTATAAACGATAATCTATCATGAGTCTCAAGAACTGGAAAGGCTAGATACATATAAAATACAACAATGCTAAAATCATACAATCTAATACAAGCAGAAGCGTTTTGGGAATAAAGTCAGATCATTAGTCCAACAATTTCTCAACATCGATAGTAAACATTTTGGTAGTATCCAAATAACTGCATTTCAGCTTCTCTAGTGTTTCTCTACATCGAGTAAATGCTCTCACTTTTGCTGGCTTTTGATACGAAGCTACAAGTCCAGAAGTGGAGGGTAAGGTAAAAAAGAGCGACTGCGAGCCATCATCATGTACAATTTTGTAATTCTGTAGAAGAAAACCAGCGCTCTCGTCGCAATCACCTGTCTTTTCTTTTGATGTCTTAGTTCTTTTTATTGCTTTGCTGTCGAATCCTTTAATAGCATCTTTAAAAACCCACTCGCAGTCTTCCCATATAGCTTTTCCTATAAAAGCTACCAACTTTGGCTTGCATCGTAATATCTTTTTCACAAGTTCGGGAACACTCGCTCTTGATTCAGCTTTCGATAGTTGGGACTGCATTACAGTTGGCCGTGAGTTCAAATTCGTAATGCTATATCCGAACTCTGGTAGAGTATAATCTTCATCTGGACGAAGTTTACGTGACGTCAGACCTGTTATTGTCAACGAGCGATACAATCGACTAAAGAAATCCTACCAGATTCGTAAAGACACGCGTAGAATGAGTTACTTGGGTGCGCAAAATGATGGCCCCGTATTGAGGATGTACGACCAGGGTTTATGCCGACTATCATTAGATCTGAGCCTTCGAGTATATAGTCAGGTACGCCTTCCAAATGAGCAAATGACTCAGGTGGTTCATATCCATGTTTTCTTTTCTTGACCGTCGAGGTATCCTCCATAGTGGACGATCTACTAAGTGTTGATTTTCTAGTGGTAGGGAGTGAAATTTCAGTAGCACTACGCTTGCTGATATATGTGCTACTATTGCCACTTTTATATGCAAATCTAGATAGATCGAATTCTTTCGACATGAACGTACTGTAGACGGAAGTGAGTGATATTGTATTAAGAACATAGCTTTCTTGAACTGAGATTTATCTTTGGCAACAAACAAGAAAAAGAAAGGCAGAAAGAGAGTGCATTGTGTTGCACTCTGAACATTTGGTTTGAAACATGCACACAAGACTGAAATGTTTCTAAAAAGTAATAGTAGGTAATGGAGAATTAATTGAAATCCACATTATCAGCTATATACGAAGATATTTGCATGCAATCAAGAAGTACAAAGTACGCCGACTAGATCTCTTCGACGAGCTGACAAAGTCTCTCAAAGTCAAACTGTGATTGATTGTAATGGAAGTCACTTAGTAATTTCGCTCTATCTTTGTTGCTCTGATCAGCATGCTTGTGAGCGTTATAGAAACGCTGCATGGTGAGCAACAACAATTGAGCATCTTTACTATCAAGTACAGTCAAGTTGCTATCCCCAGATCCGACTGACGTGATTTCACCGCGCATAAGTACAAGATTGTGTGTATGAGCGAAGTCACTGTAATGGGTGCAGCTCACGAATGGGGTAGCAAAAGCCTGACGCTGCTTGTACTCGTTCAGACTAGTGAATATCAATGTTGTAGGTCTAACGCCAGTGCCATTTACATCCGGAAGGAAACCCCATTCAAGGTAAAAGACCTCATATCCCATCTTCTTTGCCATATCCTCACCCTCAACTTCACGTGGGATCGGTAAAACAAATGCAGGGAATTTACGCGCTTGTTGGTATATTGACTCGTACGTACTCCTCTCTATGCTAGCGCTAAGGTGGTTGTCTTTCGTTGCATGATGTGCATTCCACAATTTGCTAATATGATCATCTGGGAGTTCGCGCATCTTCTCGACGTTGAGGATAGTGTCGAGAGGCTTAACGCCCGTACCATCACCTTCTTTTCTGCCCTCTATTTTATCAACTGAACCGACAAAGTACTCATCTCTGCCAGTATCGACTTTTAATTGATCTGGCTGTGGTGTAGTTGCCTGCTTTTGCTCTATAGATTCTAAGTTTGCTGGTTTCTCACTCTCTTGTTTTGGTGCTGGTGCTGGTGCTGGTGCGAGCTTCTTCCTTAACTCATCGAGATTTTCTACGCCTTCTCTGGATATGTATTAGAATACTATACACTAGCATATGAAGACTTACTCTTTCACCTTATCTGCTAATCTATCGGCATATTTGAGATCAAACTTGACTTTACTTTGTTGAAGTGATTGTGGTGTCTCTAAATGCTCACTATCAAACTCTTCTTTTAAATTTCTAAGTGAATATCTGAAAGACCTGCTTTGTATAGCAGGTAGATGCCTAAATCGATGCAGATGCTGTAATCTCGTAAACATTGAGATGATAGTACAGAGTAAAGAACAAAGCAATGCATAAATGATATATAAATATGTCCATACAAGTATTGATTATCGTTTCGTTAGAACAAAGCTGCCCTTTTGTTCGTTAGAAGATATAACTATAAGTGAAAAAACTTACTTCATATCCAGACATGACTTCAGCTGGGGTCGTTGTCAACGAATGATATTTAAAAATCTCAACAAAAAACTTACGTGTATAAGTGTCTCTCCAGCGACCAACGAGTACACCTCCAGGTAGTGCATAACCTCTGTAAAACCACTTGCCCCTCCTATCCGGAGTGTATTCCTTACAGAGCATAAACATACCATCCCAAGGTCTGACTTTACCGCGAAGGGTGAATCTACCCCAGGCAGAGTGGCCTATGCCATCTAAGTCAATGGTATCAAGAGACGGAGACGGTTTATTAACGAATTCATTCGTCTGTGTAATAGAAACAGACTGATCATTAGCTGAATTATCAAAGTAGAAGTCATCCCGGTAGTTACATATTTCTTTTAATGTCGACTGACTGGTTTGCTGGGTTTGTTTGGAGTTTATAGATTCATTCAACTTCCAAACTTGAGGCTGTATCACGTAATTACCATTGTAGAGGCTATCTAAGCTGCCTGATAGCATATCCCTGTAATGATCGAACTCATAATAACAGAAGAAACCCTCCCAAGGTCCTTTAAATTGGTCTTTGTAAAGTGTAGCTGAACAGCCAGGGTTGGTTGAGGGATCGATACAGCTAGTCAGTCTGACAAATTCCAAATCAAAGTCTTTACTGTTGAGTGAAGGTTGTGGTAGCTGTTTCTGGTATTTAAGCAAAGATAAAAATGCAGCATGAGAGGACAGAGGCGGCTGTAGTTTCAGTTGATTGTTGAAATAAATAAGAGTGACGCTATTGTCTGTCAACTCGAGGTTGGTTAGGAAGCTGTTGTTGATATCGAAATTGAAGTTATTGTTGGGTAGGACGGAGTATACCCAGGGTGCATAGAATGAGTCGTACTTGTGTGCACCAAAGATGAATGGCTTGTAAGGTGTGATGTTATCTGGCGCGCTATTGAGTAAATAATCAATCCAAAGGACTATAGCGTTGATGATATCATTGTCATGTGGGAAGGAACTCGACCGGATAAAAGCGTCTGCGTAATTACTGAGGGTGCTAAAGTAGTCTCTATTCTTGCCATCATTCTCGATGATGATGAGGTAGACGCGTATTAAGTCTAGCATGGTGTCGTCATCGAGGAGCACGCGGGTTGATATCCTAGTAGTAAATCTATTAAGGCATTTAAACCTCTCTACGAATTCGAAAGATATGCCCTTATTATTCAAACTAGCGAGTCTCCTGTTGATTGCTAGCGAATCGAAATAGCCGGTATATATAAGATGATACTGATTGTTAAAGCGTTTAAAAATATTTTTATCGACTAGAATAAAATTATTAAATGACTGCAAGTCCAAATTCTGCAATATACGCTCTATTAGTTCGACTGGCAGTCTCGTTAATTTCATACGGTCTCTTCATTAGATGAGCAAATTACAAGAAGCTAGAAAATTTTACTTTAAAGCTGCCTCTAATTCTGAGTAAACGTCTAATTCAATCTCTGCCTCTGCCTTCTCCACCTCTGAGCCTGACGCCTTCAACTTTTGTGCGTCTTGGATACCTTGTTTGATAGCCTGTACGGGGTGAGTATACTATAGCTATATATCTAGCAGCACCCACTGATTTGTCAAATGCACTCAACTCGAATGCTTCAACGGCATTGATAGTCAATGTGTTGTTAGGGTGAACACTAGCGAATCCAGAAGAGACTATATACGCTGTAAGTATATCTCTCTTATATTCTTATACACTACACCTACTGAAGTACTTCTTTGATTGTCCTGCTGCCTCAATAACCTCAACGACACCGCTCTTGAGTGCTTCTACGGAAGGTACGTGATGTGATAAGATACCCATTTCACCAGTTTCTGCTGGTACGCTAACTTGGATAACTTCCTTATCTTGATAAAGCGTCTCATGAGGGAGCGCAAACTTCAACTTTAACTTATCAGCTGCGCCGGCCTCACTAGCGTACGCACGGCTGGCGATACGTGGTACCTGTACTGCTCCTCTGAATGCTCTGCTTAACATTTCCGATTTACTTCACGACGGTTTCAACCAACCAACTAGGGCCTCAAGTGTGCACTATAAAATCAAAAATCTGAAAAATTATTTTATTATTTTTACATTCCGAACAACGATGCAATCATATAAGTAGCACAACCTAAGAATTTTATTGCCTATTCTTTTATTAGTCGCGTTTCTTATTCCGATTTCACTTACGCTCGTTATAGCGACAAAGGCTAAAATAATCAACATATACGCTTGTACTTTTTTATTTCCATTGTCTCCGAATGCTCCATCCCCGCCTGTACCTACTAAAACGGCGATTATCAGAGCTCCGTTGCACAATATCCAACATAACAACACATTTGATCTGAAGCTAGCAAGATAATCAGCTGCAGCGCGTTCACGGTCAGCTGCACTAGGTGGCGCTTGTGGGATTGGCATCTTCGTTCTCAATTTATGCAGCGCGTCTGCATATTGACCGTCCAAATCCGGTTTGTTGTCGTACATCTCAACTTCAACCAATCCATCTTTAGACGTCTTGAATTTTCCTGTATTCTGCTCTGGAACATTATCTCCTTTAGTACCCCAAGTCAGATCGTGAAGATTAGAGAATGCGAAGGTCGTCAGTACATTGATATAACTGGCGGCGAGAAGGAGATATTGCGGGAAACTAGTAAACAAATGCCATGGGTCGAGTGAGATCAAGCTAGCCGCTACCCATAGACCATAAGTTGCGATAAGCGAAATGAGCATTTGAGCGTACATTGCGTTATGTTCCGATTGCTGAGCTACGTGTACAGTACATATAATGGCCGCGACAACCATATATATAGACAAAACCGCAAAGACGCACATAACTGCTGTATATTTAAAGCTAGCACCTGCAGGTCTATTACCCATACTGAAAGTGAAACAAGCAATAATCATAGCACCATATACAGCTTGTGCAACAAGATTGAAGAATTTAATACCTGGTATACCAAATGATGGGTCTTCGAGAGCCCTTGTAAGGACAACAAAGAAACAATAGAAGTTACCCAAAGCGAACCAACTGAAGAATAAATTAATAGCGGCGTAAAATGTTTCAATGAGCAACCACGATTTGCGCATTTTTGAGTGTCCACTGTTTAATATCTGACCTGTATGCGTAAGAGCATATATAGCAGCGAAGAATGATCCATTAAGCCATCTACGTCTCTGACTGATGAGCTCCGGAACTCTATCTGGAACATCTGTAACACCGACAGCTGATTTAACGTATTTCAACGTCCAGGCTTCTTTACGTTTTGCGCAAAGCTCGAAACAAAGAATACGATCCTCCGCAAGCATCATATTACGCGTGAAAACACTCTCATTCTCTGACATGTGTATTGTCTCGCCTTTGAAATACGAATGAAGTGGTCCTAAGCCGAAATTATCATCGTTCTTGAGAGCAACGTATCTATAGGCTGAAAATGCACCCGGTAGGACTGATATATATCCGAATATGGATTCCGTCGGTTTATCAAGGATGTTTGACATCTTGTACTCGAAATTTTGAGATGCAACTATTGGATTAAGTAATGCACGACCATGTTTACCAGTATCTGCTCTTATTTCACCACATGCACCACCTACATTCGAATTCTTATCAAATGCTTTCCAAAGATGGTAAATAGATTTTGGATGTGGACGTGTACCAACATCAAGCAAAACACAGATGTTTGGTTGGAGAACTGGGCAGATACCATTGAAGAACCATCTATGAGAGTTGATTTTCTTGGCGTTTTTCTCTTTAAGACAGAAGATGATCTATAAACATAAGCCAGAAACCTTGCGAGAAGATTATAGACTCACCTGGGTTGGAACAATGCGCTTTTCAGGACCTTTGAACTTGAGATCTGGACCAAGTGCTAATGAAGTGGTATATTCGAAGAGATGTGCTTCGACGTTCCTTAGGATACATTGAGTAAACTGATTAGCACTATTAATACACTCACTTATCATTAACGGCACCTTTAGCGACACCTTCTTGGTAAACACCTAAACTGGCGAGACAATCTAATACGCGCGGGTGAACTTTTGTTCTACCATCTGCGACGATAACAACAACTACCTATGGAATAAACGTTAGAAGGAATTTTAAGAAACTGAAAAGATCGCACCTTGGTCCATGCGTCTATACCCCACGTAGAGCTGTTCTTTCTTGAGCACAAATGACTGATATTCTTCATGACACCGTAAAGCGTACGGCAGAAAAGTACTTCGTCTTCATTGTACATTGTAATACAAATGGCCAACTCCGTACGTCTATTTCCCAAACTTTGTCTGAGTGTAAACTGCTCTTTCTCAAAGTGATCTGGGTCGCAAGTAACAGCGGTATAGCGAACTTTAGACATATCCTCGAGATCACGCCTCATTATGACCTTATCAAGCGTCGATGGAATCGGTAGATCAACAACTAGATTACCATCGGTAAGCGCTACCTTCTTCTTTGTCTTACCACGTCGACGAATGCGTTCTTCTGGTGGTGCACCATAATGGGATGTATCCAAATCAGGCGTATAGCCCGCTATTGGAGCTGGAGAAGTGAGTGCTTCATTGTTGTACATTCCCTCATAACTGTCGTCATCAGGTGATGGTGAGCGTGACTGATAGCTGAAATCTTCCTTAATATCACCCTTCTCTATGTCATCATTGTAATTGTAGTTGTAATTATTTTGTAGAGGGTGTGCTGGTAATTGTACTGGTACTGGTGTGATGCTCTGCTGCTCTGCTGGTTGACTATAAGTAAATGAGCCTGGTTGGTAGGGTTGATAAGGTGGTGTCTGTCTAAATATTGGTGTATTCTCGTCTGATATGCTCTGGTAATGTTGATGACCAATGTTGTGTATCGCTGGCGTTTGCTGAAATGATAATGGTGTATCGCGAGTTTCACGTTCCGTAACGTAACTATTCACTTCCTCTTCATCTGCGAATGGATCAGCCATTGAGTTACGCCTCTCCACTCTCTCGACTTCCTCTTCCAAGCGCTGAGCTACCGCGCTATCATCTTCTGCATCCTCATCAACGCGTCTATGTGCATGAATGGGCACCGGTTTGATTTTAAACGGGTTGAAAGGCATTTGTTTGTGGTTTGATATCAAACGCGAATGTCTTCATCTACGCGATATTCCATATAAAGAAAATAAAAGAAAATGTAAAAAAATTTATATAATAATAATTTAACGATTCTTTAGAGCTCTTAAACGGGCTATTTCGGCATCAGAAGGTCTGGTTGCCTTCGGTCGTGTCTTGGCTTTGTGAGCTTTCGACCTGAGATGGTTCTCATACTCGAGACCTTCGCCTAGCATTACAGGATTGTGTGGATCAGTTGTGCACACTTCACATATTACTTTGCGGTACCCTCTCTCGGCATTTGAGACAGCCTGCAAAGACTGCTTCGCGAAAAGTTTGTTGGCAGTTTCCGAATAGCTTCGCGGGTCTGGAAGGGTATCATCCTTGAGAAATTCTTGCATTGTTGGTTAGAATTACATCATTAGACATCGTTGACTCACTTTCTAATATCTCTGAAGCAGGTTTCGTAACGCGTTCATCCCATTGAGAAATATCCGACGAGTCAACCATATAAACATAGACGCTACTAGGGTTCCCAACTTTCTGAGCACTCTCCTGATGTGCAAGTATCTCAGGGATAAGCTTGTTCTGTATCCACTTGAGCTGCTTCGTTGCATACTGTCGTGTCGCTATCTTCATAAGTTCAAGTCCATTCTTGAAAGCTACATCACGATCCTGCGAGTTGGTAGCTTTGAAGTATGCGTCAAACTCTTTGTATCCTAGAACACTTGTTAGAAACATTCAACATTACTAGATTCACATTGACCTATTGCTTGAAAGATTCCTCGGGTGTAGTCTTGTTCCCCACCTACTCTGAACTCGTTTTCAAGCGCACGCATCTCCTCTATCTCGTTCAAAAGCCCTTGCTTGGGTTTCTCGTTAGATAAGAATTCTAATAGTCATGGCGTACCTCCGTCATCTTCTCTACACGTCGTTCAAGCCTCTTCGACAGTACTTCAGGGTCTGTGTAGACCCAGAAAACCAGGTTTTTGTATCTTGGAATGGTTAGGACAGGATATTATATTAGCCATTCAGTTACACTCACCTGGTCTGCAAGAGAGAATCATCCTGCTGAGCTTTCTGCTCGTTCTCGATATCGGATCTCCTTTTTCCGTGCTCCCAGATAATCTCAAGACTACGCTTAACCTTGCGAAAATCTCTAATGTGCCAACGGCTCGCGGCAGGCGGGTCTATCTGACTGAGTATGCTATGTAATCTTGCATAAAGAGGTACACCACGTTCATCTGATGCATCATAATCCGCTTCGTTGATCTCTGGCAATTTCATGGCCAACTTTTGGTCATTTTCGCTGAGTACGCTGATGATATCAACGTAAGATGGCGAAGGAACATCCGGAAGAGAGCGACTAGCTGGTGACTCATTCTTGATGAGTTTGTTGGCGAAAAGGAGATGGTGTATGTAGTAGTGTGTCCCTCCTGCGACGACAGGCAAAATATCGTTCTCGGCCATTGAGTTAATGAGGGAGGTAGAGTCCGCCATGAAATGTGGTATCGCGTATTCCTTATCGCGGTCTAAAAATGACATAAGATGGTGGTTTACACCACGCTTATCGCTTTCTGATATCTTGTTTGTGATGACATCCAAGCCTTTGTAAACCTGCATAGAATCTGCATTTATGACTTCACCTTTAAATAACTTTGCAAGATGGACTGCCAAATCTGATTTCCCCGTCGCTGTTGAGCCAATTACCGAAATGACGCTTTTCTTCATCGACGTTGAGCATGAAAGGATTGAGCAATCTCGAGGCGGGGGAAAACAGAAATATCACCAGGAAGCGTAATTCATCCTTCATTCTGGCTGCTATCGCACTATCGTTTCTTTGCTTTGGTTACACTACCGTACGGACGCTTACTAAGAGAGACTGGCCTGAACACAGATACACGCCTGTCTTAGTAAAAGGGAAACACGGGGCCGTGGCCACGGAAACTGAGACGTGTAGTCAAATGGGTGTCGACGTCCTCAAGGTGTGCACCCTCTACTTGTCTTATCGTAGCTAAACGCGTACAGAATGGCGGAAATGCTGCAGATGCTGCCGTAACCAGCACACTTTGTATAGGAGTAATGAACATGTTCTCCTCTGGCATCGGCGGCGGTGGTTTTCTCCTCCACCGCACCCCCGAGGGTGATATTTCATCCATTGATTTTCGCGAAACTGCGCCTGGATTAGCAGATCCGTACATGTTTTACGAACATCCACATTCGGCGCAGATTGGCGGGCTTGCAGTTGGTACACCTGGTGAACTCGCGGGTTTACATGCCCTCCACGAGCAATATGGAAGTCTTGAATGGAAAGACCTCGTACTCCCTGCCGCTGAGCTTGCTAAAGGATGGCCCGTTCCTAAGGAACTCGCGAGAAGGATCGAAGTGAGTAGTATTACGCGTCTTTCTGTTTGTTAACGCGTTTCAGATTAGCAGAGATTGGATTCTCAAAGATCCTATTTGGAAAGAATGGCTCGCTCCACATGGCACAACCCTCAAAGAGGGTGACTGGATAGCAAGACCAGCCTACGCATCCACATTGGAGACTATAGCCGAGCAGGGTGTCAGTGCCTTCTATGAAGTATGTGTAAATACCATTTTGTGGATTCTTTTGACGTGATAGGGCGAAATAGGCGAATCATTTGTCAGGACAGCGAGAGACGCGGGTGGTATACTCACAGTCGACGACCTCCATCACTACAAAGTTGTTTATGGTAAGGGGTATAATACAAGTGTAAACGGACTCGATGTTCATACCTGTGGATTCCCTACATCTGGACCTGTGATGCTTTTCATGCTCAACGCATTGGAAAGCCTTGATATGGTACCGCCGCGTAAAACTGCAGACGATCTGCACAAATTCATCGAAACTATGAAATGTGGGTGACAAACTGTATGTGATTTACCGCTGACGTATCACCCAAGTTGGTTTCGCGGAGAGGACACGGATTGGTGATGTGCCATTCATGAATGATACAACCGCAATGCTTAATATGCTCAACAAGTCGTATGCACAGGAGACTGTAGATAAGATAACGGATAGAACTCACACATGGGAGTACTACGGACCAGACTTTGAAGGGAAGGATACGCACGGCACGACACACCTCACCCTTGTAGATGATGATGATGGCGTTGTGACGCTGACATCGACAGTTAACGGCTTGTTCGGCTCACACGTACTCGACGAACATACAGGTATTATACTCAACAACGAGATGGACGATTTCAGTATACCGGGTCACCCTAATATGTTCGGCTTATGGCCTTCACCTTATAATCTCCCTGAGCCATACAAGCGTCCATTATCGTCTACAGCGCCTACTATCGTCGAGCGTGAAGGTAACCTCGTAGCTGCACTGGGCGGTAGCGGGGGTAGCAGGATATTCGGAAGTGTTTTACAGACTCTCTTGCATATTCTTCAAGGTTACAATCCGTCAGCTGCTATAGAAGCGCCTCGCGTACACGATCAACTCTTCCCACCTGTTGTTACCTTTGAGAGCGGTTTCAGCAGGCATTTAATCAGGGAGATGAGATTGAGAGGCCATAACACCACCGTCTTTGACTTCAATTTGGGCGCTGCTGACGTACAGGCCGTCACTATCGAGGATAATTTCAAATATGCCGCTTCGGATTCACGTAAAGGCGGTGTAGCTGCCGCATATTAAGATATTAACAAAGAACAATCATGTTGTATATATAACTACATAGATTCTATGAAATCAACACTATTTATCTAATCAAATAATGCAGTGTGTCGGTATGTAACATTAACACCGGTTTCGGTGTCCAGGAAAGACCTAAGTGAGTGATCTTAGGGATGAGCTTATATTACAATCCATATACGTGGTTAACGATTTTATTTCTCTTTTGCCTCAGCTAATTTGTTCGTTCGTTCGACCAGTAGGAACATATGCAATGATAGGTATACACATTATGAACTGACTCACTTGCAAGCTTCTTTATTTGAACTTTTAACAATAGTTTATTTAACATATGCTAATTGTGGTCATGTATCTGAATTACCTACCATCCAGCAATAATCGCCTCATCAAGTATACCAAAGAAAATAGGCATCTAAAATTGCACAACTATAGTACATCCTTTTAGGTAAACTTAGATTGTTTCATGGATTCAGATCCTATTACAAACCAGCCGCGATAACCGATGTCTTAGTTTCGAAGTGCTGTTATTATGCATTGGTAGATGCTCATTCAGAGAATGATTCTATTGAAGGTTATGCAGACTGTTACGGAATACTAAAGCACCATTGTAGCTCAAATAGCTTAATAGTATACGTCCAAAATAATGATATCTTCCTAGTAATGGTTATAAGATTAAACGACGAACACAGCTGCGAGCCACAAATTATTGCGTGGAAAACTAAAATGTCATAGATATTACGTATGAACCTATTTAATCTCTAACACGCTACAAATCTTAATTCATTATTATGTATACCATGATTACCCAAATCGCCCATTTTATCTGTCTTCAACGCCAAAATGCATATATGGTTATGTTTGCAAATGAAAAGCAATGTGAAACCTTTTCTAATGATTTGAAAGTTGATCATTTTCTGTTCTCTTTCATGATATATTAGGAATGCTAGAATGTAATGCTTTTATGTTCCTCATGCAAATTTTGAGCATCATTTGTTCGACTTCTAAAATGCAAACATGTCGTTCATTTAAATACATTGAGGTCAATCTAATTACATTTGATCTTGGATGATGACCAAGCTTTTATTTTTCGTATAGTTCTAATACTCTCTGAATAATATCATCAGTTGTAATAAAAATCAGCTGTGGACAACCTACAGGATATGCCGAGGGATCTAATATCTTGATATTTTCAAGAAATACTCTGCCGACATTACGCCTTGCAGATTCATTTGATATTCTTCTATAACTTTCCGATCCATATAACATATATGTGGACCAATCCTATGAATCCCAGATTAGAAGGAAGTCTATTTGAAAATAAAAAAAAGATCTTACTGTTAAGTCGTGCTGGACAAGTACGTGCGCACAACCAGCCCAACAATTAATCAATTTCTCAACATAAAACGGTCGTTCATCTGATGGGCAAGTACCATCTTCGTTAGGAATATGTATATTCGAGAGTAATTTGTGAATAGCTGGGGATATATGCGCTTTGATGATCTAAAAGAGTAAGACACGATCTTATCAATCTTCAGAACCTACCTGAGCAAATTCTTCGTCCTTTAATTGCAGTGGATCTACATCGACTTCTTCACCTAGTAACTCATTTAAGTGAGGATCATTGATGTCAAGGTCAAACATCTCAAATTCATCATCATCGTTATCATCTTCAGCAGTTTCTTCATAGGTTTTTCTAGTTGAAACAGGCATAGCGTGTCGACGCATATCGAGGAAAGTTTCAACACATTTTATTACCTCTATTCCAATATCCGAAGTCAAAGCTAAAGGTGATTCTAGAATGTTTTTCGTCCAACCTAAAAACCATGTCAGTTAAATTTGAGATAAAACTTAATCCTACAAGTATGTAGAAGTTTGGTATCTGGATATGCATTTACACCTTTATCAAGTGATGGTGTAACAATAATATGTTGAAAAGAACGTAATATCATCCTCAACGTGACAACAATTTCTTTTTTATTTCTTAGACTTTTATTCATGTTGTACTGTTCAATGTCGGTTGAAGAAATAATTTTTTCAACAACATTAAGCTCATTTAATAGTACATCTATCAATTCAGCGAACCAGTCCATTAAAGCCGTTATATCTAACGAGTGATGCCTGTAAATAATGACCATGTACATCATCGCTCTAATAATGACCTTCCTACTACTCCAATCTACTTCACTGAACGTACAGAAACTTTTGGCTTGAGCGAGACGTGGTTTAGCTGATGAAGGCTGTACATGCAAAAGAATCAACACAAGGCTGTAATGATTGATCAATATTGATAATTCGCCAATTGATGCCTGTACTGATTTTGATAATGCAACCACCCGAGTTGGTGATACTCTCGAGATAAATCTATTCACAAACTTTATTTGCTTCTTTTCATTCAACTGGATGTTTTCTCTAATACCAATAACTGATTTCCGAATTAATTTTAGGAGTAAATGAAAAGAAGTGTCTTGCTTTTCGTAAACGTTATTGAGATCATCGTTATATTCCCTCACAAATGATGGAAAATCATGAATTTTTTCAATAAGAAAATCTTGTAGTTTTCGAGTATTGAGTATATCAAATAATTTTATCGTGATACTGGCGTCGTCGTCGAATTTCCAGTTCCAGTCACTCACTAAGAGGAAACATCTTATGTAAATAGTCTTTATGTAGTGATCACGAGATGTCGATGCTCTGTTCATTATTGTATTTTCTGTTTGACAATTAAAGTCAAGTTTGTTAATAGCAGCGTGTACTAATGACCAATTCGAATTAACTATTGAAGTACTACTTGCTGATAAACCTGTTATAGACAATTGGGAAATAACTGATATTCCTATACACGCATACCAAATTATTTCACATTCTACAATAGCATGATAGTTGCTATCGCCCAACAACTTTTTGACAGTTGGTTCGACAACATCCCATAATGTAGAACCTTCAAAAATAATAGGTGCAAGATGTAATGAGACAACTAATAATTCAAGTGTACGATCTTGCAGTATTCTTACGTTGTTTAAGTCTTTCAATTCTCGTAAAGAGCGTCCAGTAAGTAATCCAATATCTAATAATTGCTCAACCAATCTCATATACGCAGTCTCCAAAGCATCATTACTTTCATCTTTGTTCATTGTCCTAAAAAGGAATTCTACTGCAAAGAAATTAATTTCTAGGATCATGTTATCACTCGGTTGTGAATCATCACTAATACTAGTTATCCGATTATTCAATTGATCTACCTGGTCTAGTATTGTGTTCCTAAAATCATGAAAACTCTCAGGTTCGCTTTTTAAGATTAAAGCGGCATATAAACATAAAAATTGAAATGCTTCTTTGAAATCTTTCAAATGTAGATCATTCGAAATATTTTTGAAAGCCTCGTCGAATATTGTACTCGATCTTCGTATGACATCGCCAGTACTTGTATCATGTGTAAGACTTATGTTAAAGCCATAGAATGGAATTATAGATTGACCTCGTATACTTGCGGCTGAGTTGAGCATTTGGTGAAAGTATCCAGTAGCTATATCACGAGTCTCACTAAACCTTGCAAAAGAAGGAAGTGGTTTTATACCAAAATCTATTGATGATTTACTCAACTTATTCCATCCTTCAGGCGCGCTAGTTGGCATTTCAGTTCCATTGATAGCCTTATCAGTATATGTGTTTTTATTAGGTAATATATTATCAGCTGAATCATCATGGTTGTTTAATTGCACCACAACTTTAGGTTTTGACTGATGTTTACGTGTTGAAGAATTTCTCGCGATTTGACCTAGTTGCTTTGATCGACTAGTCTTACTTATTTTTCTGGGTTTGTAAATGGTATTAATGTTGCCTTTAGGTGGTATATCCAAACTATTCCGCTTTGTAGTTTTAGGATGGTTATCTTTTTCGACTGTCGGTAGAAACGGAATCTTTTGTTGTTTTTGTACACGACGACGCTTTCTAGGTACTTGAGATGAATCCTTCCCTTTCTTGTAGCTTTTTCTCGAAGGGTGAGACTTAGTAGCTCGTGTAAGCATGGTATCAATTAAATCACCTCCAACACCCTGTATAGTATCAAGGTCGTCATCAGATACAAGCCAGTGACCTATATCTTCGTTACGATCTTGTAACTGTGAAAGTTTGTCATCTTCATCATTGCTGCTAATGTCAATAACTTTGCTGTTATCATTCACATCACTGTCACTCTCTTCATCACCAAGTAATAGAGGATCCAAAATATTTGCACCATTAGACATTCTGGTTCTGGAAAACCCTGGTATTGCCTTTCGTTCATCATCATTATTTTCCACCTCAGGGGATGGTATTGATGAGTGAGTAGATTTTGGCTTTCGTTTCGCCATTTGCTTTTCCTTCTGCATTAATCTCAGATCTGCAATTGCTCTTTTAGCAAAAACAGCAGGCATTGATTTGAACAAAAAAGCTTTGCGTTGAGCATCGAGGATATCGTCATCGCTTTCATCACCAGATTGTTTTGCATCTGACCGATTTATGTTAGGAGATTTCATTTTTTCATCATTGTCGCTTGCTTTATCAGAGCCTTCCTATAGTTATATCAGATAGATGAATAAAAGTAGTCAGGTGAGGACATACGGAAGAGCTACTGAAAGCTAAATTTCTTTTCTTGATGTAATCATTCGATTTTCGAGAAGTATTTCGCTTTTTGGAAGATATGGGTATGGCTATATCATCGTCTGAGGAAGATAAAGTTCCGCCGTACGTTTCAACAATGCGTTTTTGATGCTCTCTCTTTTCCGCACGATGACGCCTACGCGCTAGAACCTTTTCCTTTTCTCCTGGGGACATTTGAAGCCAACCATCGATTTCAAACTCGTCTTCTTCAACTTTTCTCTCATAAGCGCCTTTGTTGGCAGCAATAGAGTTCTTTACGAGAGCATCTTCCCAACCATTTTTTGTGAGGATTCTTTGATAACGGGCACTTTCATATGAGTAAGGATTCTGTTGCTTTGGATTGCGCTGACGAAGGGTTCTACGGCCAGGCTGCTGAAAAGATGATGGATTTACTTCAGTGGATGGTTGATAAGATGACTGATTAGATATTTTGTTAAGCGAAGAATACGCGTCAGTATCGCGTCTAGGTGATGGTTGTTTTGGCTTATGATGACTGACTGGCATCTGAGTTGAAATATCTTCGGTCTCTACCTGTTCAGGTATTCTAATGTCATCATCGTGCTCACTTCTTGACGGCTGATCTGATAAGGTAGCTGAAGGGTAGGCTACAGATGACGATCTTTGAAATGTTTGAGATCGCAGTACTGAGATGTCTTGTATTAATGGTTGAGATAGTGATCTAGTTAATCTTTGAGGAAGGCTAGAAGGTGGCGGTGAGCTAAATGATCTAACATGCTTCTTCAAATTAACGTCTTCTTCATTTGAATTCTCTGATATTGTCGTTGCATCTGAATTTGTTCTATATAAATTTACTATGTCATTCGTCATGGACTTTGGCTATCAAGACGCGTCTATAATTTTAGGATACAGAGAGAAAAAAGAGAAGAAAATAAATTTCGAACTCAATCACATCGTAGAGATAGTAGAATAACGTTTATATAATAAGATAACAACTCAGAAGACTGATATAGCCAAAATTACAATAATCTACATATCTTCCCTAGACCATTTACCGTGCTCGTATACGGCACCTGTGATGTGATTAGATTGCTACTCTTACATGTTGGCTTTTCACACTTACGCTTCCTTGAATTGATCGATTGGAAAAGCTTTTGTTCAAAGCCATTAGATCTATCTACACCATCCCATCTATAGCCCGGGGATATACCAAACCTATTAGGTGGTGGCGGTGGTCCTGTATACTTGGGTTTCTTTGGACCAGAAGAAGTTTTTTTCTTTTAATGTCAAAGTGTGTTACTATGGTGTAATATAGCAACTTACAGTTATAAAGGCGGCTGCAGGATCATTCCACCGTTCGACATCCATAAGTTCAGCGTTATGTTCAGCATCGTCACTATATTTCGACAAAGATTTGTGTTTCATAGCTTCCTCTTGTTTTCTCAACTTATCGCGGTCTTCCCTTTGTACTAAACCCTTACCCCATTCCATTCGCTTAGCTTCAGCTTCGTCTCTCTCTTGTTTCAAACGCTTGGCTTCAATCTCTTGAGCTTTAACATCGATTTTGCGGCCAGATTGATCTCTGTAGATAGTCTGTTGATTAGAATTTTGTAGCGATTGCTCTTCCAATCTTCTTTTCTCCTCCTCCTTTGCCCTTAATTGAGCATTCTCTTGTCTTATCTGCTTGGCCGACTTGAGACCACCTTTGAAATCGTTGTCATTGTTGTCTTCTACGACTGTGGGGTTATCTTCAGTTGATGTAGAAGCTTGAGTAGGTGGCGCGATAGATTTGAACTTTGAAGAATGTGATACAAGTTGTACAGCGGGGTCATCGTTATCGTTATCGTCGAGTTTACTAGTGAGGAGGTCGTTGTCCTCGTTTATTGTTACAGAGCCGTCCTTTGTAGAGGACTTAGATTTCTTCTTCTTCTTACCCTTAGCACGCTCTAGGATAGCGTCTGCTTTAGGGCCTGAGAGGTAACTTATTTATTTAGTTGAGTAGTTTAAATGTTAATAGACTCACTGTTCAGCTAAATACAAGTCCTTTGCTGACATTTCCTTTTCAACTTTAACGGTCAACTCAAGGGTTAGATATGTCATCTAACAGCATATACAACGTAATTAAAATTATATTACTATGAAATAAAATATGTATTAATCGTCACTTAGCATCGTCATCTCCAACCCGCGAATGCAGCTCCTGCTCCAGCCCAGCCCCAGTCCGTATCCACGAGCAGACTGGGTGAACTCCTTGATATCGTAAAGCAAGAATTTGATTCTATCTCGTCAAACGGCGTTATGATAAAGGAGCAAAGGGATGAGTATGAGCATAAGCGTGAGTACTCACCCGCTCTGCTGATTTTCTAACCTCTCCAAGTTGCCGCACAAATAAATGAAATACACACACTTAGGCAGTCTTTTCATGATTTGAAGAATCTGCACACAGAACTAGTTACTAGGTCTGTCATTCATCCCTCCTCCCCATATGAAGCTAATATTTCTCAGGTACGAAGAAGAAATAACAAGATTGAGGAGAGAACTCGAGAGTCGGCAAGGCCAATCTCCTATCACCGTACAGCCTAATTCTGCTCAAGCAACCCGCGCCGGAACACCGACCGTTGTAGCACCAACAAACAAACGTAAGCTATCTTGTAATTAAGTGATCGCTCTCACTCATCAACTACTAGCTACAACCCTTCCTCCTCCAAGCCTCAATCAAAACGCCCAGCCGTTCTCTGCTATCAATCCTCCAAAGTCATACCCTCATTCTCCACTTCCTTCAGGAACGGCACCATACGCTGCACAACCAACCGTTCCTCCTCAGTTGCAGTCTGCTACTCGTCCACAGTCTCCTTACCCTATTCCACCTGTTCAACAAAGCCAACAAGCTCAACCGCAGCCACCATCGAGCGAGCAACAACAATCAAGCGCTCTTCAACCTATTACTCCTAATCAATCAATAGACTTTGGCGACCCAGAGGCTTTCCCTAGAGACTTTAAAAAGGAGGGAAGTGATTGGATCGCAATGTATAATCCTTCCATCAAACGCAACATCGATGTTTCTTTGGTCCATAACCTCGTTCACGAATCTGTCGTATGCTGCGTTAGATTTAGTGCAGATGGTAGATTCCTTGCAACAGGTTGTAACAAAACTGCTCAAATTTACGACACCAAGACTGGTGCTAAAACTTGCGTTTTAGCTGATGATAACGTTCCAATTAAGGGTGATTTATACATTCGTAGCGTTTGCTTTAGTCCAGATGCAAAATATCTCGCTACAGGTGCAGAAGACAAGCAAATTAGAGTTTGGGACATCGCCAAGCGTAAAATAAAATCTCTTTTCACTGGTCATAAGCAAGAAATTTATTCACTTGATTTCTCATCTGATGGTAAATTCATCGCATCAGGTTCAGGTGATAAAACTGCCCGTTTATGGGATGTTGAAACTAACACTTGTTTACATACTTTCAACATTGAGGATATTATTATGTGTGATACTGGTCCAATCGACTCAGGTGTCACTTCAGTAGCTATATCACCTGATGGTAGAATGGTTGCTGCAGGTAGTTTAGATACAAAAGTTAGAGTTTGGGATGTTAAGACTGGTCAGCAATTAGAAAGATTAACCGGACATAAAGATAGCGTCTACTCTGTTGCTTTTGCACCTGATGGTCAATCTTTAGTTAGCGGTTCACTTGATCGCACATTAAAAATTTGGGACCTGAGTGGCACGATAAAAGCAATCAACGGTGGAAACCCTCCTCAAGTTCAAAATGAAATTAATGGTGAAAAGACTGGCTATGCAGTCTGTATTAACACTTTAGTTGGTCACAAAGATTATGTATTGTCTGTTGCTGTTTCTCCTGACGGCCAATGGATTGTTTCAGGATCAAAAGATAGGGGCGTTCAATTCTGGGATCCTAACACTGCGCAAACTCAATTGATGCTTCAAGGACACAAAAATTCAGTCATTTCTATTGACTTATCACCTCGTGGACTATTCTTAGCAACCGGTAGTGGTGATTATCACGCTAGGATCTGTAAGTCATGATTTATATATACTACTAATATTTACAATAAACTTTAGGGAGTTGTACAGCTGAACAGTCTTAGTTTCGAATCTTGTATCCATATAGTAAATCGACTTTTACAGTTTATCACACTAAAAATCTGTATAAATAATTTACCACTAAGCTGCTTATCGTTTATTAAATGCTTATTCGTGATTGATTTGGTTTATCTTATAACCAATTTGTTGATTAAGAACTTTGTTCTGGTTGTATTTTCTGAAAATCTTGCCATTTTTCTTATCTCTGATAACCTTCAAGATCTTCCTAGAAATTGCTTTATGGCCTGCGTTGACAGATTTGTCTGTCATGAAGTTGATGAACGACTTCTCAAAAGCTTTTAAACCCAGCCAATAAATTAAGTAAGATGATAAACTACAACTTGCATTTTCTTTTGTTGAGACTTTGAATAGTGTGTATTTGACACCAAATTCTACAATTTTCTCTATAGATGCTGTGAAAATTTAGTCAAATGGGAAAAGTTCAAACAATAAACCCACACTGAAGATGAGAAACTCGAAGCATTTTGATGTCAAGTACACTTGATAGATAAGTGATCATTTTTATAGCACATACGAAGTAATTCTCATAAATGTTTCTCCTCACTGTTGTATTCGAGTTGAAGTTGCTGTCAGTATATAGAGCGTGTGCGTGTTGTTTAAACGATCTAAAGTAACGTCAACTTGGGTATCAATGGGGATTTATAACTAACTGAATCAATTTCTGCGAAAGAGATTGGCCAATTTTGTTACCGGAACCGATTGAAAACGAGTTCCTAATATCTGGTTTGTCTTGTCAACTATTTGCTTACAAGAGTGCTGATAAACTCACCATCTTGCAAAACCCTACCATAATCCGCCTTAACATCAAGTGTTTTTGTGTTAATTAGAAGACCACACCAAGGAAAATCTTTGAGGTGATTAATTCAATCTTTCTATTAGAAGCTCAACATACAATCATCAGATCTGTGACACCTATTGATAGTATTGCAACCATCGAATGATATATCAAAGTTAACGAGTGTCTTATGCTCGCTAATCTTGGCCCCGTATTGTGGAAAACCCTCCCTAAGCCTCTGCAGGAACGTTCTTGCCTCTTGGCGAGAAGTAGTTATCAAGATAAAGTCATCAATAAAGCGTAGAAGTAACTACATAGATGGTCAATCGCAATATGCCAACTTCAACAAGTTTACTCACTGAATTGTTGGAATCCTTGACAAATTTCAACTCATTCGACTCTAAGTTCCCATAGAAAAAACTGCAGAGTATAGTTGACAGTATACTTCCTTGTGGTATGCCTTTTGCTTGTCGAAATACATCAGTTCCAATCTAACTACCGTTAGACGGTCATCTTTTCTACTAAAAACCCACCTTGACCAAGTTTTCTGTTATGTGCTCATTTAGTAGCTCCAATAGGTCGTCTTTTTCTACTTGGGGATGTACCACCTGTCATCTTATTAGAGGTATTATGTGAAACATTTCACTTACTTGGTCAGCAAGAATGACATTTCTCAATGACATTGATAAAGTCGAAGCAAGTTTGATGAAAATATTCTGTTCATCTATTGATGTTAGCTTTTTAGAATTGTGATTCCAAACTTACATTCTGGCAAAGCTTGTCGCTTAAATTTGCATTGCGATTGGCCGTCAGACGTAGACATCATACTGTACTTTTGTATAAGATAATCATCCTTTAAATTATGTCAACAAGTTTTATAAATAGTGCAATCTGTACCTACCTCGCGGATAACATCTTGCAATAATTCCATCAGTAATTTTTGGTCAATTGTATCGAAACAACATTGAATATCGGCCTTGACAAAGTAAAATCTTTGATTTCTGTTTGGAAAATGTCAGATCGTATGTTATGTTCATACTTAAGACACCCACTTTCGTTCATTTGGATGACCAATTAAACGCAGTTTGTATTCTTTCAACTTTTCAAATGCCTCATGTGAACCCAATAGACTTGCACCCATCGCGTTTGGTTGGCGAAGACGTTCGTAAGTCAAAACATCAAAAGCTGATCGTAGAATATTATTGATCGATCTACCACGCTTATATCCAACGATCTGACCAAATCTTTCTTCTGGTATCCAGCATTGATTACGAAGATTGACGATCGGTCGTACACCTGTTTCCTTGGGCATAAGCCTCACGAATGATGGCTGTAAAGTTTTATCCGTAATAATCTGTATATATGATTAAACTAACCCCTAATCACGTAGAAGTACCCACTAAATCATCATCAGCCTTCTCGAAAATGCTATCTGATAGCTGATCCAACAATGGTTCAGTCGTGAGAAGCCAATCATCGTGTCTGAAATAATACGTGCGTTTCCTATTTGCAGACGAATCTGATATATAAAATGTAGTCTGTCATAATTAGTTTGTGAAATCATATATATAGACCACACAAGTGACTTACTTTCAGTAAAGGTATGATAAACTCTTCAAAAATCCAGTATATCCACTCCAAAACAACTTCATTTACCTTCTTCTGTTCACTGTAGGGTATACGATGTGTATTATCATTGTATGGCTTGGCATAAAAGCATTTGAAGTCTTTAATATGTAAACCTTGGATGAGGGTATGTAGGGTCACTGTTTCGTATTTTCTCATACTTATGAAAGTGTCAATTGCTATTATATATAAGTTACGTGGAGCTAGCTGCGGTGATACATACCATCGAAAATTTTCAATTTATTGTATGTTGATCCAAATAGATCTTTTGGTATAACATCAGCAACAATAGATTTCACAAATCGTTGTACCTAAGCTGGATTAAATTAGGTGCAATTTGTCAATCACAACCTACTTCCGAGTGTGAACACTCCAAATCTTGGAAACAAGGAGGGGCTTGTGTGCTGTCTCGAAAAATATCTGCGGCTTTTCTAGGTGTGAAGTCTTTTCTTGACATTTGAGTGAACAAATTTGGACTGCTTGGTTGGTTTTGGTTTAAAGATACGGACATATTGATGAAATCGTTATCCATCAATTGAGTCAAATCCATGTCCTTTCCATTAGTTCTACTCCTGCAGTGTCGTTTCAACTGCCCTGTATAGTCAAATTTAATATGCCTATTTATTAATCTCTCCATCGTAGGAACTAGTTTTTCAAATCTTTTGGGTGTTTTAGGTTGACGTTGCTAGAGACATTTTTTGAGTAGAGTATCAAATCAGATGATATACTTACCAGAATCTCTGAATCACGTGTTAATCTATTTACAGGTATGAAATTGCTATCGGTGACATCCTCAAAGACATTCTTCAAACCATGTTGACGCGGGAATATATGAGCGAGGAGATAGGTAGACGGTGTGGCAGCAAAGTCATTTGACTTCTGTTCAAGTCTATTGAGGATATCTATATTTCTCACCATAAGTACTCATAGAAGGAGTGAATATCTCAAACCTACGCGTTGAAGGCAAGCCAATCGCATAGACCTTCTTCGTGGTTGAGTAGAATAGAGGTCGACCGTAGAATATCCGATGCCTTGATATAGAAATTTCAGAAGGCTTCTTTACCTTGCCTTTGTTCGTCTTATCTGGGATGTACTTGAGAGTTTCAGCAACGGGAATACCAGCAAGCTGAACCAGACAGCTGTTCTCCAACATAAGAAACAAACTAGTATTGCTAAGCAAGTCTATCATTCTATCATCGCCAATTCTTGATGTGATGAGTTAATGTCAGTTGAAGAGAAGATTATACAACTCACTGTGAATGTAGATCTTTCCAAACAGCAGTAAGAAACCATCTAACGTTTGTATTAATGTAATAATTGGATATACCAACCCTTAGACTATCTAACTTTACGCGATCGTAGTTTACATTTGCCATACGATAACCCAGTGTTAATATATTAGATGGCTTTCCGGAGCTCTCAGTAAAAAGTCTATAGTGTACGTGATCGATTAACTCATTTATTGTCATATTAACATTAAGATTATTATATCGAGATACCATAGGAACGCGAGAATCATTGACTAGTACGTTATCTAGAATAGAAGGATCCCTTATATTTAATATACTATCCAAATTAAGCCACTGCCGTAAAGATTTCGTATTGATATCGTTTAGAATGACGTTTGACATCGTTGAAGAGAAACAACCATCAAGGGTGGAGCTTATAGATATCAATAAAGCTAAAACTATTGTATACTAACGACTATGAGTTCTTTTAGAAAAGATTACGACGTTGAACATTACAGAGATAAAGCGAAGGAAGAAGAACAGAGAGCCAGAGCATTTGCGAAAGAAAACGAAGAGCGTATATCGAAAGGTCAAAAGCCACTGTCTAGATCTGCATTTGAGCAACGTAAAGGACCAAAACCAACTCAAAAGCTACAACAGCGTGATGATCCATTAGAATTAGATAAGAATACAAATAAAACGGTTGTAGTTGCACAAGGTACACGTCAGAATCAACCTGGGTTTTATTGTGAAGCTTGCTCTCGTACTTATAAAGATAGTGCATCGTACCTCGATCACATTAACTCAAGAGCCCGTGAGTAGAAGTATGATCATATTGTTTAGACTAACAGCTCTCAAGATCTTCGTAAATTGGGTCAAACTGTTGATACAGAGCGTAGTACACTACAACAGGTACAGGCGAGGATAGCTTTGCTAAGGGAGCGGACTAGGGAAGCTTCACAGAAGAAAGAATATGACTTCAGGCAGCGCGTTGCAGATATTAGACAAGCGGAGATAGATAAAAAGACAAACAAGCGTAAAAATAAAAAAGCTAAGACTGCTATCGAGAATACTGAAAGTGGGGACGTCGATGAAGAAAGTGTTGAAATGGCACGTATGATGGGATTTACTGGTGAGTATATAATTCGTCCTTCAATTTTGGCTGATTTAGGTAGGTTTTGGTAAATGATGTAATAAATAAGTTGTAAATTATGAATTTTGATTAAATTTGCATAGAGAAAGCGATGTAATCGTCTTTGATACCCCAGCCTGTCGATTTGAGATCAACGAGAGCACCACCGACATACATGAAGGAGTGAATTAACTCGGTCAGACCTTGTATGAATTTAGGCATGACAACAACCAAATTGTTAACGTTCAACGTCTCACCAAGTTCAAGTAAGGCGACGATATCTTCTCTAAGGAATTGAACAGAATCCCATTCAACTTTCTCAATTGCGAGTGTTTCACTGGAAGGTAAGAAACCGCACCATTGATCACCATTAGAGAATTCAATAGAGAGATTATCATCGTATTTTTTAGACTCTAAGAAGTTTGGACTTGGGTTGAAATTTCCGGAATTGATAGTGCTGAGTGGCGAGAGCGACTCTTCTGGCGTATTCGGGGGCGAGGGAATAGAGCATAGTAGATTCCCAACATCTTCAGCAGCTGTATTCAGCTGAGAGGCATTGGATGGGCGCCTGCGGACGTCAAAAACGATACTTTGGCCCTGCGTCCCAGCCGGATGAAGAAGAGTATGCGTAGCTGACGAGACCATCAATAGAGCAGATAGCGTCAGCGAATTCAGATGATTGAGCGTTCTTTGGTCCCCCCATCAAGACAGCCGAGCTCAAGTGGCAGTCGCTAGATAGGAGATAAGGGGAATTAACTAGAGTAAGAATAAAAACTCACTTGGGGGTAGTATTTGAAGGTTTTTTACTATTCATATTTCCTGAAATCATCATATTGTGAATTTATATTGTAGAACGTGTAGACAGTAGTGGAATGAGGTGATAGACGAAATTCTGAGGTGATTTTAAAAGCAATCAAGTAAGTTTTCTATGAAATATATTCTAAATTATATCATTCATACCAGCCGTTCTTCTCATCACGACAATCATGAACGCTGGCAACGATATCGACCCAGAGGAAGAACAAACAAAGACGATAAATGAAGAGGTGATTATAATATTTATCTCATTTTACGCGTTAATAAGCTTTTAGTACAAAACTTGGAAGAAGCACGCACCTTTGCTATACGATCTCGTAGTCTCACACACTCTCGAGTGGCCTACATTAACAACCCAGTGGTTTCCTGATGCTGAAACGTTGGTATCTTAGTCTATAACGCCATTAGAGATTCTGACATGAACTAGTTCACCAGATAAAGACTACACGACCCATAGACTTTTAATGGGTACAAATACATCAAATTTAGAACAAAATATGTTACATATCGCTCAAATAAAGCTACCAAAGCAGTCAGACGACGTTGATCCAGCAAAGTATGAAGACGAGAAGGGTGAAATTGGCAGTCATAGCGCGACTAACAAAGTAGAAATAATACAATCTATCAATCACGATGGTGAGGTTAACAGGGCGCGCTATAATCCATACAACCCAGACTTGATCGCTACACGTACAGTTATGGGTCCAATTTACATCTTTGATCGCACAAGACATGAGTTAAAGCCAAAAGCTGATGGTACTTGTAACCCTCAGATAGTTCTACGCGGTCATGAAGGTGAAGGGTGAGATAATCTTAAAGTTGCTACTTGAATACGCTAACTTATCTCTTAGATACGGTATGGAATGGTCACCTCTTAAAGAGAATCACATCATTTCCGCATCTACTGATACCACCGTCCGTCATTGGTGAGTAACGTCTAATGTACGCTACTTCTTGCTGAGATCTTTAGGGATATATCAAACTACCAATCAACAAACAATATCTTAGATCCTATCAATACATACCGCGGCCACACTGCTGCTGTTGAAGTGAGTTGCTTCAACTTCCGCTTATACTAAGAAAAGAATACTGATAAGGGTAGGATATCTCTTGGCACGCATCACACGAGAACATATTTGCATCCGTATCCGATGATCAACATCTCTTCACGTGGGTAAGGTTTAAAATCACGTAGAAATCTAACAGCAACCTAGATGGGACACTCGTGATGCTACCCAGCCACACCAGAGAGTAAAAGCACACGACGCAGACGTCAACTGTGTTGCGTTCTCGCCATCCCAACCATTCCTTTGCATTACTGGATCAGCAGATAAGGTGAGACCTTTACGTTCTCTCATACCCAACTAACAACTCCAGACTATTGGTTTATGGGATCTCAGAAATCTTAAAAAGCGTCTTCATTCTATTGAAGGTCACAGTGAGGATGTAATGAACTTGGAGTGGTCGCCGCACGCAGAGACTGTCTTTGCATCTGCCAGTAACGATAAAAGGGTTTGTTTGTGGGATATCAGCCGTATTGGTGAAGAACAAACACCTGAAGATGCTGAAGATGGTCCACCTGAGCTTATGTTCATGCACGGTGAGTACAACCTGAACAATGTAAGAAAATCTAATGAGACACCCTTCAGGCGGTCACACGAATGCGATTACTGATATCAGCTGGTCCAAGACCCTACCATTCACAATGATGAGCGCTAGTGAAGACAACGTCGTCCAACTCTGGTCGCCATCCTCACATCTATACGCTGCAGAAGAAGCGCCAATCGATGTCGATGAATTGGAGTAAAAGATTTTATTAAAAGAACAACCTGAGTAATTCGAATAAAACTATTTATCTTATCAGTCTGACGTGTCTCGATTTTGAAACTACTCACGACCGCCACCTAGTAAGAAAACAAAGAAGAGAACTAAGAATGTTGATGTTGATGACTGCTGCCTTAATTTAGACAGGGCATACTCTATAGATGTATTCTTACCTTCTGCTTTTCTGGTTTGACAGCGTTCAAACCGTGCTTATTCTTATGCTCAAATTGAGCGTTTCTCCGCCGTATATCAGCAGGTGTTGGCTAGATATAAAATAAGTTATTTGCTAATAGTCGATAAAATAAGATTACCATTTCAACTTGATGACGCGAGAGAGAGCTTCTAAAGACGGGACTATCAAGTTAATAGAAAAATAGAAAAATATTCTATGGGTAGACAGCTATTAGATAAGAAGTTTCAAGTAGAGAGACAGACGCCGTCTATAATGCGACGGAATAGGGAATACACGTTCAGCTATATAGAGAAAACCCAGTCTAACTACCTCGATGGCGTTATAAATAAGGAAATAAACTCTCCAATTTCTCAAGCAAGCCAGAATTGTGAACATGTTCAAGTGAATGGACCAATAACGCGATCGTCGATAATATATTTGTAATAATCTATCCTTTATATACACTAGTTACCTTGCAAAAGCTGTACAATCTTACCAGAAGCATGTGCAGCTTGGAAGTCGTCGTTACCTGTAAAATTTGAGTGAATCTTCAACCTATTGAGGTGGGTGACTTACCACCAATGTCTATGGATATATGAGACGCGTCAAATGAGATATATCAGATACTTACGTTGTTGCTTGACGAATACGTTTGGAACTGATCTCTGAAAACAATGTGTCAGCTAAAGTTGCTATTCAGTCGATACTAACTTGGCCAGTCTTGTCCAAGAGGTAGGCTTGGATGTCTGCACCGTCTGGTCTCTCGTCGAGTCTGAACTGTTAGCTTTGCAGATGATATAAAGCTGCTACATACTCCAAGATAGCTACATTGTCTGGCTTAACTGGAAGTTGCTTGATCAAGTTCTTTGTACGAGTACAGAATGGCTATCGAGTGGTAAACGACTAGTCAATCTGCTAAATAACTAGCTTACGCAATATGACTTTGAGAATACGGCGATGACATTATCGGCGATGGTTTTCTACAGGTGGTCATATTAGAACTATAAGGAATATAGTAAAGTATATATATCATACTTCAACTAATTGCGCAATTGCTGACATGATAGTAGGAATTAAAGAAGTTCCGATGACGAAATACGACGAAATACGACGAAACTATCTGATTAAATTTACAAACAAGAAAAAGACTGACTATATAAAATTATTATTATTTCCTATTAAACACTACTTCACATCTTCTCCTGATATCTTTACGAGTGAGTTCTGCTGTAGCGAAAGAGAATAACTCCTGATCGTACAGAATTGGTAAAATCTCTTCTGGTACCTAATGAAATAGTCAGCTTATAGTATAACCACACTTCAATCAAACTTACACAGTAGAATTCATCTTGATCTTCAAGATACTCGGCTATTGACCTATTGCATATTATTGTATCTTCTCTATTGTATGGACTATGTGGCGGGTATAATACAGATGGTGCTATCGTTATTGCCAAATTTTGGATATCCATCTTTGAACCGGTCTCTTCATCAACATGACTGAATGACGCAACCCATCTTAAAAAGACGAATAAAACTTCTAACAAGTCTCGATGGGATTTTGGTAAAAGTGTGATAAGTAAGTGTAATATACGTTTACGAGTAGCTTCATCAACGATCTCTAATTGGAGGTTCGTGTATAGTTTATATAACTTATGAGGGAAAATTGGATCACCCAAGCCAGCCAAAAACTTCTTTAAAAGTGCTGCTAACTGCACTGGTGATTCTTCAGTTAAGTTACCATTATAAACTTCTTTGTCGATAGCCTCAACTAGTTCTCTTAACTTCCTTATATTACCATTTTTTCTAAATACACCTTCAACTGACATATCAACTTGTCTCATTGCCATGAGTAAATCATCAAATAAGCTTGGAATCGTCAACTTATATTGACCGTTCGTCATTGTAGTTTCAACGCCAGCTCTTTCAACTAACTGATCTAAAGTACACCCAAGGATACCTGTCTTCTTTTGTTCTTTTTTAGGTTTGAAGAATTTACCCCAGAATGTATTAGCTTTCTTTTGTTCAACTAAATCTAAAAGATCATCCAAGTTTTCAATATGCTTTGACATTTCAGATCTCTCTAATAAATATAAAGCTGCATGCTTAACGACCAAAGATTCAAGTGAAGACAATTCAGTCATTAAAATGTTCTTATTAGATCTTGATAATGATTTTCTTTGCTCACGTGCTTGTGAAGCTTCCATGATTTGTGGCATATCAACTAACGATACTACATCACTATCAAGTGATTTATCAGTTTGTGAAGTATAAATAATTTCATTATTATCACTATTAGAGAATTGTGGTTTCAATTCAGAAATTACGTTTGGCGCATTCTCATGAACTATTCGAACACCCGAATCAGGTTTGATAGTTAAGGCAGGTTGAGCAGCTTGAACCTCAGGTTGCTTAATTGGTGGATGATCATCAATTGGTGATGGGAATAATTCTGATGGTACTGCACTTCTACCAATTGGACTTTCAACGACCGTAGATCTTCTAGGTAATCTAGCTGTTGCTGATAACTTCCTATCCAGTTCTAATTCTTGTGGTCTAATTCTCTTTAATTCACTTGAATCACGCCAGCTATCATAAACTTCTTTACTAGCATTTTGAGCTTCTCTATCTCTCTTCTTTTGATCATCAAGTAAATCTGGAGAAGCTTCGCCTTGGTTCGATTTGCTGTTCTCCAAACCAATAGGTTTTTGTTTAGGTGGTGGTACTGCACCTCTTGTTTTAAGTACCATGTAAAGACGAGTTAATGCAACATTAAGTAAGTAAGAGTATTGTTCAAGTTTAGTTGAGAAAGTGAAACCTTTTTCAGCATGTGAAACGGTATGTTTACATTGTGTACAGACAACTTTAGTAGCAGCCTTCTCTGCAGCCATTACGGCTTTATGACTGACATTTGGTGGTATAGCTAAAGTTGCAGGGTTTGGTCTTGAAAGATAATAATCTTCAATAGGTAAGCGACGGCCACCATCTGATGTACTTGCTCTTTCTAATTTAGCAATTTCTGCATCATAATCAGTTGAGCTATCATAAGCTATTCCTGATTCTGCCGCTTGATCCCTGCGTTTATCTCTTTGACGTTCACGATCACGTTGACGATCACGTACTGATCTGACTGGTAAAATTGGACGACGGTGACATTCGTCACATCTGAAGCAATCAAGTGTCCATCTTAATGATAAACCAAAGCGAACGCAGTCATCCTCGATAGTCGCATTACAGGCGAAACAAAGATCTGTTGGGTTATCACTAGATATTCCTCTACCAATGACGCTAGACTTCTTTGAAGATGTTGACATGGATTTATAACCATAACTGACTTGCTTTAGTTGACGTTCGTCATCAGCGTTATCATGTTGAGCTGATGAGATTGGATCTTGTAATAATAAGGAGAGTTTATCAAGGAAGGCAGGTAACGCTTCAATATCAGCGTAATCGCGATCAAGTTTGAGTGAAGCAGTGAGGGCTATTCTAATTAAAATCTTTAAATAATGAGCTAAACCTGTAACTAATGAGAGTAATTCCTTTGTTATACCCATTCTGCGTGATCCAGCTTCGTGTGTATGTGATAAGATTGAAAGGAAAGATACTGTTTTACGACACAACATACGAGCCTCACGATTATGAGAAGGACCTGGAGTTGTAAGTAAATATTCTACCCAAAATCAAAGAAGAAACTCACTTTTCAAACCCTCTTTTATAAAGGAATCTTCGATTTTGTCCATAGCGGCGAATAAGACCTCTACGTGTATGATAAATTTACCAGCCATTCTAACTGCAATAATATATGCACCGGTTGAAACATGTCTTAACATTTCAGAAATGCAAGCAGCAGAAGATTCTTCAAATGCGGAGAGGACTGTCCAAATGCGGAAAACGTGTTCTTCCATTCTCTTTTGCTTATCGAGCAAAGCTAGAGGGGTTTCAAGACTTTCTTCTTCTGATGACGACAGTAGCTTTGAGTTCGGACGCGCAAGTTTTACGTTCCAGAACTTGTTGATCATGTAACACTCAGGGTGCCAATGCTCGTTGAGGTTATTTCTATTAATTTCTACGAATTGTTTAAGGATCGCGACTTTGCAACCGCAACATTTTACGGCGAAGCGAGTTGAGTAGTGGAAGTGACAAAAAACTTGTTGATCGTGCTCATAATAACTATCCTTTGGACCAAAGATGAGGTGACAAATGGAGCAGGTGAAATGATTGGTGTGATACTTTTTGCCGCATGCGGTTATATAAGAACCGCGTAAAGCCATGTTGCAGTTGTAGCAAATTAAATCGAGTCGTTTAAAGTAGTGAGTCTCGCATAAAGGGAAAGAAGTTGAGCTGTCCTTTGACTGTATCGGAAAGAATTTATTAGCGACGACTTTACCGCAATCGTGGCATTTGAAGCAATCCAAGTGGTAGATGTTGCCCAAGGCCCGGACGAACTGGCCGGACATTGGTAGACTGCATTCAAAACATAATTCAGAGGGAGCGGGTGATGACATTTTATTGCCAACGCTAGTCTCTATTTCGAGAAAATAAGTCCAAGGTGATGGTCGTGAGTAAGAAAGGCGTGTTAATTTATCAAAGAGAGGATGTGTTGGTTAACAAAATAATTTTTTAAATTTTCCTTGTTAATGAATGCAGCGCCTTTAATAAATCCCAGACAGTTGTCTTTCTTGCAGTGACAGTCAAATGCCTGGTCCATCGACCATTCTGTGGAAGGGTAAAAGAATTCTAGCGGGGTATCCTTCTTGATATCGACTAAGGCTTTTAAAAACCAGTTCTTTTTGTCTTGTCCGTTGATAACGAATGCAACGTTAGGCTCGCAGGAGTGGTTGATGTAGACGAGATCGCAGTTGAGCTCGATGTGCTTATCGCTGTCGACTTGTACGCTTGTGTAGGCGCGCTCTGAATAGCTAGCGCTGTCGAGGTAGCTTATTATCTCATCCTTCTTGAAGTCCTAGACGAGTTAGAGTGAGTGTCGACGCTGAGATAACACACCTTGTCTGCTAGAGCGTAGGACATATAATCGCCTGGGCATTTTACAACTCTAATTAAACCGCTGTGAGTCGATGACATATCTTCTATTAACTAACGCTAGAGAGAGAAGATTGTTAATTAATAGCTAAATAAATAAATTAATTAAAAAATTTAAATTTTAAATATTCTTATAATAATGTTATATATTAGTTTCTGCCTAACGATCATCACCATCTCAGATACTAAGAATGGCCGCAATATCTCCTATGGGATTCAACTTTGGTAATACAAAAACATCTACAAAACTCTTGAAATCTTCTAAATCTTCAAAGAAGAGGGAGTTCGTCAACGAGGACGACACCAAGATGTCCATCCCAGATGACGAACACGAGAATAGACCGGTTAGATCACTCAAAAAAGTTAAATCAACGATAAACAACCACACGCCGGATGAGCCCGACTTGGGCGTCTTGCTCGCTTCTCTCCCCCATCAGTCCCTCCTCAGCATAATGAATAACATCATCAATCAAGAGCCATCAGTGAAATCTCTGATCCTCTCGAAAATACCCCAGCCATCTCTATCCACCTATTTACACGCCCTCAATGATTCCACCAACCGCATCATACATTCTATCCCTCTCGGCAACACTAGAGCTATTTACACACTCTCGAGACTAAAAATTCCGTTGACTGATTGGTCAAAAGTCATCTCAACCTATTTGCCCTTCTTCACCTCAAGCAATCTCCATCCAGCGGACAGATTTATCGCTATCCAGCCAACGACTTTGCAGTTCATCAGACTCTTGAGTCACCTTCCAACTATCACCGATGATCAATTACCGACTTCATTAGACTATATATGGCAAAAGATAAGACAGTCCTGGTCAGATTGGTTTAATCAAATTGATGACAACGTAAATAACCAAGGTGCGATGTTTAGCGCATCCATCTTACAAACCTGGGCTAAAGGTCTCGACGAAATCTGCCAGTCGGACAAAACTCCAGAGGGTTTCCACGCTAGCTGTCAAATAGACTTGATAAACCTCCGTCAGAACTGGGAGTCAAACCTCGGCTGGTTGATCGCTAGAGATATCACAGCAAGGCCAAGCTGGGCAGTCTAGTCTAGTAGAACGATAACAACGATAACATTTTTTATTTATACTTACGGTTGTAATGTCTTTTATTTATATTTATTTTACATCGACGCTTGGACAGGATCTACCATGACTTCCGCGAATGACGAGCAAACTTTGAATAGAGTTTTTAGTTTGGATAAACCATACACGCCTACAACACCTTCATTCTCAACAACACCGAGAATAAGCTCAAGACAGATGCTCAACAACGCTTTATCTTTGGCAAATACAGCAGTAAATCTAGATAAAGATAACGATTTCCCGAAAGCTTTGCACGCATACAAAGACGCTATGGATTTGTTAGAGAACGTTATGCGTAGAGTAGAGGCAGAGAATAGCACAAATAGCAGCCAACAAAAACCAACTTCTAGGAGGTTAGAAGAGGCGAGGAGGTTGAAAATAATAGTGAGTCTACTACTCTCTTACTACCCACCTCTTACTCTCTTCTAGCACGAAACATATAAAGATAGAATTAGACTCTTAGAAGTACTTTTAGACACGAATGAAGTCCAAAAAGCTCTAGTAAACTCACCAATCGACGAGAAATCTGAATTGGAAAACAAACCACCCCAGAATCAATCGTCTCCTACGAGCTCTGTCTCTTCACCTCATAAGACAGCCTCAAGCGATTCACATCTGAATTCAAAATCCATGCATACACCCTCGATCGAGTTCACACAGGTATCACCACAGCAACCCAAAACAAGACATGTAACTACACCTTCTATATCCATACAGCCGGGTTCACCTCTCGAACCACCTGTGTCTACAGAGAGGAGCGACTCAAATCAGACGCTCACTGATTCCCCTCGAAGACCACCAATGAACAGATCGAGATCATCTTCTACGAATTCATCATACAAGTTACCAACAAGAACTTCTTCAATGGCTTCTCTCAGTGAAAAGCATCAGATAGTTCCTCTAATAAATTCCTCCGTTGGTGAAGGCTCACTATTACAACGTAGGCAAGCGAATAAATCGAATGAGACTGAATTGTTTGAAACTGAAACGACAAAAGCTTTCAAATTGGATACATTAGATAGCCAGCGACCGCAAAACAACACGGCAGGTAGACTCAGAGCTATATCACAACCCAATACTAGAACTTCAGTATCTTTATCAAGGAATCAAAGTATACCACCGTCTTTACCTTTAAATACAATAAATGACAATAGAAATATCAATTTAACGCAAAATATTGACAGGATCAATTTATTTAAAACACTATCAAATAATTTATATGCCACTTCTGAACCAATTATACCTGATCCACCAAGCAGAGGCAAACCATCATTTGATTGGTACCACAGTGATCCAACGAGGAGACCATTCCAGTTGATGAAATTACTAGCTAAATCTATTAGAGAAGGCGCCTATATTTCACCTAGACTTTACGTTTCACCCCAAATATGGCTTGATAGTAGAAATGTCGTAAAACTCAACCACATTGAAGTTAAAGTTAAATCATTAGAAACTATCCTTGAGGGCTTATTTGAAGTCTACACAATTGGAAAAAATTTCGTACAATCGCAGGTCGAAGATGAAATTTTTCTGAACGCTCTTTGGGGTTTTAATAAGACACTCGATGAGGTGCAAAATCAACTCGAAAAGAAATTAGATTTGAGTAGCTATTCCAACAACAATTTCTCGCCAACACAATCATCGACTAACAATAAATCATCAAATTGGACTACGAAGCTTTCAAGAAGTCTGGGTGTCTCGAATGGTCGCAAAACTGAAGAGGGCTGGCTATATGCTTATATTGACTTATTGAATAAGGTTTTTGTTAACGCCCAAGTTTTAGACGTACACTTTGGATATTTGCAAAATGACGTATACGAATTATACAAAGATTCAACGATCGAGATAAGACATTCGATTGCAAAAAGTCTGCAACAGTCTTCAATTATATTCTCAAGGTCAATTTGTAAATTCGTCTTGACAGATCTCGACGTTTTAATCGGCAAATGGACAAAGAGATCACATGGAGTGGACAATTGAATAGTCTAGAAATTAGATAACAATATTTTGTAGAAATACTATGTATTTGTAAAAAATTTTTGCACCTGATGACAGATTCCGCATTTTAATTAGATCGGCATGCTGAGTCTAAGAATGTGATGAAAGTGTGAATTAGTGTGTATAAAAAACGCTATAGATATTGTAAAAAAATCGGCTTTTTAAACCGTAATTGCGTAATAGTTGATTCATTTATGCACCTCGCTATCAAAGTTGATCTTTCTGCGTATGGAGTAGTAAAAGTGAAAAGACAAGACAAAGGGGTGTAGCCAATAGAGATGATTTAATTACTTAACTGTTAGTTTAAACATTCGATTATATTTTTTATAACGTTTCTTCGACTGTCTTGTTCCTGCATATATTATTGGGGGTCTGAAAATTAGACTTACTTTAAAAGGATATTAAGGGGAGTCCTTATAAGACACTTTAACTTCCTTTACGCTTACTACTACACAACTTATTAAGTTGTCTTGGAGCTGCGTAACTTGAAATTTGTAAATCACCGCCTCGCCTCGTGATCATCAAGTATAACTGTTCCCTTAGAATTACACTTAGAGAAAACAGCGATGGACGTCTACAAGCTGAACCCGATGGACAGCCTATTCAGCCCACTTTCAGAATATAACAACCAGCTTCACTCTCCGCCTAGCTTTGCAAACGCACACCCCGAAATATTCTACAACGAGGTTCAAACGGAGCCAGACCAGTTAGTTAATCAGCTGGCTATCATACAAGCACACCAGCAACAAATTCATTCAAATCAGCTCCTTCTCAATCGTCAATTCCAGCAGCAGCAGCAAGTTGACGACGGCCCACCTGGCCCATCAATTAACAACAGAAAGCTAGGACTCTATAAGACGGAACTTTGCAGATCCTGGGAGGAGAAGGGCACCTGTAGGTATGGATGTAAATGCCAATTTGCACACGGCCAAGATGAGCTTAGGGATGTTCCTAGACATCCAAAAGTGCGTCTTCTCTTTTTTGTTGCGAGCTGCTTTACTAATTGCTAATCAGTTCAAAACTCAACTTTGCGCTACCTACTGGCATTCTGGGTCTTGTCCATATGGCAAGCGTTGTTGCTTCATCCACTCCACTTTCCCTCATGGCGCAAACGCAAACGGGGCACCACCTTTGCCTTTGAGTGAAGAAGAACCAACTATGACAGTCTCACCAAGACAATCATTCACTCAAACACCTACTATGCACAGTCTCTCACTCACACCAAACACATCAACCGATTCGCCCCCAAAAAATGGTCAGGCGGAGCAATACACCCCTTCATTGTTATCTAGAATTGGAGAGAGACAAAGAGCAGGTTCAACACCTTCGTTGTCTACATCGCTTGACAGCAATTTGAGCTCTCCACCTCCAATGTCCAAGACAAACTCACTCAACTCTTTCCAATTCGGAGAGGCACCAATCTATGGATTAGGTTTGGGCTTCACTAACAATAAATTCGATGAATTCAGTCTTGGTTTCAAGAACTCGCTTTAGAAACTCTTTTCACTCTTATCTCTCTTTCATATTTAGACAAGCGCTTAAGCGCTCAAGCGTTCAAGTAAGAGCATACCCTCGTTTACGACAAACTATTTAGCTCTCGGATCAGACTCCCGATTTTTTATTTTTTTAACTTATATAAGATGTTTCGCACATGTATTGCCTTGTACTATCCAATCTATTTGGAATATAAAGATGCTGCTGCCCGTAGACCTTCACCTATTGAATAGTTACTTTCTTGTCTCGGTAGTGTTTGAGTAAAGGTGAATGACGTCGATGGTGGTAGTACCTCATCCTCTAGATCTTCATCATCGAGTTGAGCGGGTTCAACGAGAGCTTTCTGACCATCTGCGATCATGGCTGAGAGACGTGCTGACATGCTATCCAGTCTGTTATTTGAGTCATCCGCTTTGTCTTTGTCTTCGTCTTTGTCTTTTGGCTGTTTTCGCGGCTTGCTTTTTGGCGATTGCACGCTCCTAAACCTGCTATTGACCCTGTAAATCTTTTTCTTTGGCGTCCGCGTCGGTGTACTCGTGGGGGAGAAAACTGGTTTGTCAATGTCGACATAGTCGTCCTCCTTCTCAGCTTCACGGTAGTTAAAGGAACCTGGTATACTCTGATCAGGTGAGTAGGAGGTTGATGGTATATCATAGGGCTGCTTCTCCTGACTCCCGTCGCCTTTCCAGTAGCGATAAGCAGCAGCACCAATTCCACCAGCGACAATAACAGTGTTGTAGACTGCTTCACCTACACGTTCACCAATAGTGCGCGTTCTCTTAGTTGGTCTCTCTATGGGATGTCAGATGGAAAGTTTGATATGTTATCTCGCACCTTCATACGCGTTTTCTGAAGCTGTTTCACGCTGCCGCGTACCTAAATTAGAATGGCTATCAATCTGACTGACGCTATTTGACATTCTCCGCTGTGCTGCCAATAACTCGATCTTTGCGGGTGAAATCGCACGGTTGCGCTGTGTATTGGGCAAACCACGTATATTTCTATGAGGATATTCTTCTGTAGTTGATGGTGAACGCGGTATATTAAAAATCATCATCGACGTTTGATTTCAAACTCAGTCTCTTTCACAACGACCGCCACAAAATGGCAGAACGTCAGGAGTTAACGAGTTGTCAGTCAGCGTTTTAAATATAAGCCAACTACTAACACCTCAATAGACACAGCTCCAAAGGAAATTTTGGAGGAATTCAATCAGCAAATTGAGGAAGAAGATCACAATCCATTTGCGTGGGTATCCCTTAATCCTACAAGCGAACTACTAACAGTCACTAGCGATACTATAAAGAAGAAGCAGATCGCTGAGAGGTTCGTCGATCTACCACGACTACACTCTTTACTCACACATTACAGGCAATCAGACTACCATAATAGACGTTTCAACCGTGGTGAAGGTGACCTCAGCAATGATAACTTCTCAGGAGAGGGCGTTGAAGGATCCTCATACGCCGACAGAATGCGTCAGAATGAGCTCGACAAGGAGGAAGCACGCGTGCGCAAGATTATCGAGGAGCGCAGAGAACAGCAGGAGGCAGAAAATGATGGCAAGCAAGTACAGCCACTCGATGGCGATAAAACTCCCCCACGAGAAGCCTTCAAAGTAGAGAATGACGCCACACCACCGAAAGAAGCCATACGTGAGAGGAAACGGCGCTGGGATGTTGCACCAGAGCAGGTAGATCAAGTAAAGCAGGAAGAACCCCCAAAAAAGCGCAGATCGAGATGGGATGAAGCTCCAGCAGAAGCCACACCCTCTGAAACCAAACCTCGTCGTTCACGTTGGGATCAAACACCCTCAACAAATCCTGTACATGACAAGACAGTCGCCGATGTCGCTGCTATGCTTCCACCTGCTCTCATGGGTTTACCAGCCGTTCCTCTAGGTTTGGACCCCTTCTCAGCCCAAAACTCTAGCGCACGGAATCGTTACATCACCGACGAGGAGCTTGACATTCTTCTCCCCTCTGAGGGATATGCTATTGTCCCTATTCCAGAAGGTTACCAGCCACTTCGCTCATCAGCACACAAAATGATGTCAGCTATCCCAATGGACACTGGTTTTAATATCGCTGAAAAGGGTGTCTCCGCCGAGACTCTTGGAATCTCAACCGGTGATTTACCAACTGAAATTGAAGGTATTGGAAGTTTGGCATATTTGAAACCAGAAGATGCCCAATATTTCGGTAAAGTATTACAAGGTGAAGATGTAGAACCTGGTTTATCAATGGAAGAATTGAAAGATCGTAAGATCATGCGTCTTTTACTTAAGATCAAGAATGGTACTCCACAAATACGCAAATCTGCTTTGAGACAGATTACTGAGAAAGCTAGAGAATTGGGCGCTGGTCCACTCTTTGATAGAATCCTTCCATTGCTAATGGAACGTACTTTAGAAGATCAAGAGCGTCACTTGCTCGTCAAAGTCATTGATAGAGTTCTTTACAAACTGGATGACTTAGTTAGACCATATGTTCACAAAATTCTCGTAGTTATCGAACCACTCCTGATTGATGAGGACTATTTCGCAAGAGTTGAAGGGCGTGAAATCATCTCCAACCTCGCCAAAGCAGCTGGATTGGCTCATATGATTTCAACAATGAGACCAGATATTGATCACATGGATGAGTATGTTCGTAACACCACAGCTAGAGCATTCTCAGTAGTTGCATCAGCTTTGGGTATACCTGCATTATTGCCCTTCTTGAAGGCGGTTTGTCGTTCTAAGAAATCCTGGCAAGCACGTCACACTGGTATTAGGATCGTTCAGCAAATTGCCATTATGATGGGTTGCGCTATCCTTCCACATTTGCGTCATCTCGTCAGTGCAATCGCACATAGTTTGGAAGACGAACAGCAAAAGGTCCGTACAATGGGTGCGTTGGCTATTGCAGCCCTCGCAGAAGCTGCAACACCTTACGGTATTGAGAGCTTTGATGCTGTTCTTAAGCCACTTTGGCTTGGTATTCGCAAACATCGTGGTAAAGCCTTAGCTGCATTCCTCAAGGCTATTGGATTTATCATTCCTCTCATGGATTCTGAATATGCAAGTTATTATACTAAGGAAGTTATGGTCATTCTTATACGTGAATTCCAATCATCCGATGAGGAAATGAAGAAAATCGTTTTGAAGGTCGTTAAACAATGTGCAGGTACCGATGGTGTCGAGCCTGGTTACTTGAAAGAGGAGGTATTGCCTGACTTTTTCAGAAATTTCTGGGTTAGAAGAATGGCACTCGATCGTAGAAATTATCGTCAAGTCGTCGAAACGACAGTCGAACTAGCTAATAAATGTGGTGTTATGGAAATCGTTGGTAGAATAGTCAATAACTTGAAAGATGAGAGCGAACCTATGCGTAAAATGGTTATGGAAACTATCACGAAGGTCGTCGAAAATCTCGGTGCTGCTGATATAGATGAGAGATTAGAGATTCAATTGATTGATGGTATGATTTACTCCTTCCAAGAACAGACACTTGAAGATGCAGTCATGCTTGATGGATTTGGCACTATTGTCAACGCTTTAGGATCACGTATCCAGCCATACTTACTCCAAATTGTCTCAACTATTCTTTGGAGATTAAACAACAAGGGTGCGAAAGTGCGTATGCAAGCTGCTGATTTAACAGCTCGTTTGGCTGTCGTCATCAAAACCTGTAACGAAGAGCAATACCTTCATAAACTTGGTGTCGTCCTTTTCGAAGGTTTAGGTGAGGAGTATCCAGATACTCTTGGTAGTTTCATTGCTGCTGAGGCTGCCATTGCAAATGTCGTTGGTATGAATGAAATGCAACCACCGGTTAGAGATTTACGTGAGTGAGATCCCTGAAATAATGATTCAATAACTAATCCAAATACAGTTCCTCGTATGACACCAATTCTTCGTAATAGACACGAGAAAGTACAGGAAGCGACAATCAATTTGATAGGTCGTATTGCTGATAGAGGTTCAGAGTACGTACCTGCAAGAGAATGGATGCGTATTTGTTTCGAACTGCTCGATTTACTCAAAGCGAACAAGAAGGCGATCAGAAGAGCAGCCGTCAACTCATTCGGTTATATCGCCAAAGCGATTGGTCCACAAGATGTTCTCTCGGTCTTGTTGACTAACTTACGTGTCCAGGAGCGTCAATCACGTGTTTGTAGTACAGTTGCTATTGCGATTGTCGCAGAGACTTGTGGTCCATTCACCTGCATTCCTGCTATCCTCAACGAGTACAGAACTCCAGATCTTAACGTCCGCAACGGTTGCTTGAAAGCATTGGCATGGGTCTGTGAGTACATTGGTGAACTTGCGAAAGATTATGTCTACGCACTTGTTGGATGTATTGAAGACTCTATCACCGATCGTGACCACGTCCATCGTCAGACTTCGGCTGCAATCATTAAGCATCTCACACTCGGTGTCGCGGGATTCGGCAAAGAAGATGCACTCCTACACATGCTCAATCTCGTCTGGCCTAACATCTACGAAGTTTCTCCTCATGTTATTGGTGCAGTCATGGAAGCTATCGAATCGATGAGAGTTGGTTTAGGACCAGGTTTATTACTGAATTACACCCTTCAAGGTTTGTTCCACCCTGCACGACGTGTACGTGAACCATACTGGCGTATTTACAATACAGTATACGTCGGTTCACAGGATGCCTTAGTACCATACTACCCAAACATGGAAGAAGTTGGAAATGAACGCAATAATTTTAAAAGAACACCATTGTATATGCATATTTAAAATGAAATCTACATATATTGTATTATTTTAGTTATTTTTTAAATTTTACTTTCACGACGCGTCTTCTTTTGTTATCGTCACAACCCTATCGTCAGTATGAGCACGAAAGAAAACATACGCATTGACGATATGTCGTTAGTTTAGCTTATTATACGACTAATATAACTCACAAATATCTCAGTAATCCAATAAATAAGAAGAGGAAGATCACAGACGATACAAAATCAATCAAGCAGGCTTCACAGGGCGATAAGAAGCAGAGTACTTTTGCTGACATCCTAGAGAGTTTACAAGATGAAGCGGAGAAGAGTGCGCTATATCGCGTTTGTCGTATAAACTAACGATTTCCCAGATTCGACAGAAAGTAGCCAGGTTTGGGGTAGACCGTCTGTGCCAAAGTTTGAGTCCATGGTTGAGCCAATAAGTGCGTTCTGTTCTTAGTATTACACTCAGCTTATCGCCAAAAGTATTCCAACAAATCGACCTCGAAGAAGCCTCAATACCGGGTGCAGAACCATTCATTCGCATGCACGGTGTCACTCAGGTATACAGAACGTCTACTATAGCTTATACATCTAACCAGCTCACAGGATGGCTACTCTGTCATGGCAAACGTCACCGGTTTCCTCCCATATCTCTATATAGCTGCACCTCGCGGATTCACGAAGGAAGAATGCGAGGGCTTTTCAGGATACCTCAATGTATGTCTATTCTACTCATGATTTCCTCTCACAATGTCATAGGCAACTTTTGGAAACAACGGGAAGAGAATAGTCGCAGATATGGAAATGCACACTAAGCGGAGTCTATGGGGATACAAGGGCGATGAGAAGTCACCATTTATCAAGATCACATTCGTTGATCAGAGGAGTATGACACGCGTTCGAGATAAGTGCACCCTTTTGGACTTTTCTACGACTAACAAACCCTACGATGCTTCGAAAGAGGTGAAATTCACTTCAGAGAGTTCTTTGATGATGCTATCCAGACCTACGAGTCTAACATCTCCTATGATCTTCGCTTCATGATCGACAAGAAGGTATGCTCGTCTCTCATAATATAAATGTCACTCTAATACCACTCCAGGTTGTGGGAATGTCATGGATTGAGTGTCCTGGAGGTGCTTACAACCTTAAAGCGTCTACTAGCAAGGTATCCAAAGCTCAGCTCGAGTTTGACATTCAGTGTGTCTTGGTATTACGTATCTATGCTATTACTAACACGTTTCAGCCACAAGGATATTATAGCCCACCCTGCGGAAGGCGAGTGGCAGAAGATGGCGCCATTGCGTATACTGTCTTTCGATATTGAGTGTGCTGGTCGTCAAGGTATATTCCCAGAAGCCCAGATTGATCCGGTTATCCAAATCGCCAATATGGTCACTCGCCAGGGTATGTTTATATCACTTTAATATAATAAACTAACAAACCTTCAGGTGAAAGCAAGCCATTCATCAGAAATGTCTTTACTCTCAAATCTTGTGCCCATATCGCAGGTAGTCAAGTTTTAAGTTTCGAAGATGAGAGCAAAATGCTTAATGCATGGAGAGATTTCGTAGAGGAGGCTGATCCAGATGTCGTCATCGGTTATAACACCTCGAATTTCGATATTCCATACCTCATGGACAGAGCAAAGGCTTTGAAAGCGACAAAATTCTGTTACTTGGGTAGAATGAAGAACGTGAAGAGTGAAGTTGGCACATCCCACTTCTCATCAAAGGCGTATGGTACCAGAGATTCAAAAACGACAAATATGGAAGGCCGTCTACAACTAGACTTGCTACAGCTCATACAAAGAGAACACAAGCTAAGATCTTACTCTTTGAATAGCGTCTGTGCAGAATTCCTTGGAGAACAGAAGGAAGATGTACACCACTCTATTATTACTGAATTGCAGAATGGTACACCAGAATCAAGACGAAGATTGGCTGTATACTGTCTAAAGGATGCTTATCTACCACAAAGATTGCTTGACAGACTGATGAGTTTGGTTAATCAGACTGAAATGGCAAGGGTCACTGGTGTACCTTTCAACTACCTCCTTGCTAAAGGTCAATCAATTAAGGTTATGAGTCAGATATGTAGACAAGCTCAAGTTCATGGTTACTTAGTTCCAGCTTTGAGAGTTGAAGGTTCTGACGAACAGTACGAAGGTGCTACTGTTATTGAACCCCGCAGAGGTTATTACGATGTACCAATTACGACCCTCGATTTCAGTTCTCTGTATCCATCTATTATGATGGCTCACAATCTCTGCTATACCACCCTCTTAGATCCACAAACAGTAGAACGTCTCAAATTGAAAGAAGGTGAGGACTACATCAAGACGCCAAACAATGATATGTTTGTCACTCCAGTCAAACGTAAAGGTCTCCTGCCTGTAGTTTTGCAAGATCTTATTTCTGCACGTAAACGCGCCAGAGCAGACATCAAGAGTGAGAAAGATCCATTTAGAAGGGCTGTTCTTGATGGTCGTCAATTAGCTTTGAAGGTTTCTGCGAACTCTGTATACGGTTTCACTGGTGCGACGATCGGTAAATTACCTTGCCTACCTATCTCATCTTCAACGACTGCTTATGGTCGTCGCATGATTGAACGTACGAAGGAAGAGGTTGAATCACATTATAAGGTTTCAAATAACTACTCTCATGATGCTGAGGTCGTGTATGGTGATACGGATTCTGTCATGATTAAGTTCGGTTGCAGAGATCTAGAGACTGCTATGAAACTTGGCGCCGAAGCCGCTGGTGTTATCTCATCGAAGTTCCCAAATCCTATTAAGTTAGAGTTCGAGAAGGTTTACTATCCATATCTACTCATTAATAAGAAGAGATATGCTGGATTATACTGGACTGGTTTGGAAAAGTATGATAAAATGGATACGAAGGGTATAGAAACTGTCCGTCGTGACAATTGCAGACTTGTTGGTACGGTAATTACTACCTGCTTGCACAAAATGTTGATAGACAGAGATGTGAAAGCAGCAGAAGAGTGAGTTATGCTTTTTATCGATTTTTTACTCTTTCTTACTGTCTATTAGCTACACAAAGCATGTTATCTCAGAGCTTTTGCAAAATAAGATCGATATGAGTCAACTAGTCATCACAAAGGCTCTGACCAAGACAGAGTACGATGCCAAACAGGCTCACGTATGTCTCGCTGAGCGTATGCGCAAGCGTGATGCTGGATCGGCACCGGCACTCGGTGATCGTGTCGCATATGTTATTGTGAAAGGTAGTAAAGGAGCAGCAGCATATGAAAGATCTGAAGATCCACTCTTCGTTCTCGAGAACAATGTCCCTATAGATACCAAGTATTACCTCGAGAATCAACTATCGAAGCCTTTGTTAAGAATTTTCGAACCAATTCTAGGAGAAAAGTCTCAGTCATTGTTGACAGGTGATCATACCCGTACTATAACCGTCGCAACTCCAAGTATAGGAGGACTGATGAAGTTTGCGGTTAAAACAGTAACATGTTTGGGATGTAAAGCGCCAATTAGGGGTAGTGATGCTGCTGTATGCAAGAATTGTAAAGGCAAAGCAGGAGAATTATACCAAAAGCAAGTTGCTTCTGTATCCGCATTACAAGTCCAGTTCGCTAGATTGTGGACACAGTGTCAGAGATGTCAAGGTAGTTTACACCAAGATGTCATTTGCACGAATAAGGATTGCAACATTTTCTATATGAGACAACGGTCTAAGTTTGAAGTAGCAAGTGCAGTCAACACTTTGGAGAGATTCAACGACGATAATTCATGGTAAAGCATTATTATGTAATTAAATTATACTATTATGAACAGTCAGCTTATACAATCTATGTTGCCCTTCTTGAGAGTTTTGTCTGTGCTTTAATGTGTATTGCATCTGAGGACGTCCTCCATTCATGTCGCAAGTTTGTTCAGAAGAAAATCCTAATGGTAAGCGAACGAACCCAGATAGAAGATTACAAGATTTATTTTTAATTTCTATCCTTTGTTTTTTCCTAGATGGAAATTTTTAGTGAAATGTTAATGAAGATAAGTTTTGTCGTACTCTAGAAAAATACACCGATTGTCGAAAACGCCTGTAACAAAGATAGGCCTTAATGCGTGAAAATAAAGAGTGATATTCTAGACAATCTTTTGATCTGTTACTTAAATACAAACTACTATGTGAGCGCTGAAGCGAAGGTTTCAAATTCAATACCGAGACTACTTTTACGTGTAGACATTTACAGATTGGGACATTAGAAGAATCGACGAGTACGCTCTGTAAGTTGGGTTTTTGTATAGTTTGACCAACTTTTTTGCGCATCTTTTCTGCGGTTGCAATGTGCTATGTGATGGAGAATTTTTTCGCTACATAGTTTGAACTGAACATGGAATAAACATATTTTGCAATACTATATAAAAGCACAAGATTAAGCTAAACCCTCCATGTTTGCTTCTTTAAGCTACTTTACAATACCCTACACTTCAAGCTGAACATGTTTTACATACAGAACGAACCAGTTAGCATTTATTTTATGAAGAACACTTATCAAGCGTCTAAAAAACTATAGCAACTCTGTATGTTTCCGTATAGATATACAAATATCGCCCATTCTGCACTTATCAAAACAAAACACAAGTACGCGAAGTAAATTCTATAATTTCTAGTTCCCAGGACTAAAATTTAGTCGATACCTTTATGCATCTATTTATACAATTCAAATATGACGGGCTAGCGACTTCTTGTTACAAATTCTATCACTTGCTTTGATATTAGCATACTACACTCGACAAACAACACCAATTTTGAGGAGCACCCTACAGATAGTTATGTTGTGTATAAATTACATTGTTTCTATTATCTTGCGTTTCTAATTGGCTTCAATGGGGTATTTTATATCTAGGCTTGAATTGCAGGTGAAGTAACGCTGACGAGAATTTCCCAAATGTAAATAAATCCTACGGATTGTTAGCTGAATTCTAACGTAACTGCATAGCTGCACATACCGAAGAGAACGAATAAAGCGGAGCCACCGAATGTGACTGTAACAATCGTTAATAAGGTGTTGAAAAGTAAGACAGGACGTACCTGTTTTAATCGATATTTTCGAAGCGACTATGCGTCCACCGAGAACGGCGAGCGCTGTACACATACCGTGGCCAAGAGATGTGCCGAATGCGACGGTTTTCCAGCCCTGATGTCATTAGAAAACAGCTAGCTAGTTAGTATAGAAGACATACATGGGCAGCCGCTAATGCGATTGTAGAAATTTGACTCCGGTCACCCCATTCACCGAGGAAAGTGAGTATAAATGCCTGGACAAACGCCGGACTGAGGAGGGCAGCGAGCGTGGTCTTGATTGATCTCTTCTGTCTCTGTGAGCTGGGCTTTGGGAGATCATCACCGTCATGCTCTATTTCTTGTATTGCTTCCTGCATTTCCTCCTCTACTTCCTTCCTGCCACCCTCCATTCCTTTAGCGTCATTGAACATTTTTACACCGAATACAATGAAGAGCATTGCAGCCAAGATCTGTGTGTAGCTTTTCGGGAGGAGTGCTGGTAGAATCTGACCCAGGAGTGCGGACAATACTGACATAGCAGAGAGGGCACCAAAAGAGCCGGAGAAGACAACCAACTGTGGATTCCTCATTGCTAATATCGCAGCTGCAGTCTGTTAGCATTCGCTGGTAGTGTCTAATAACAGCTCACCAATTAAGAACGTCTTATCACCAAGTTCTGAGACGACAATCATAGCAATTGACTAGAGAATAAGGTTTATAAAATAACGAGCATGTCTGGTAACCCACCTGCCAGAGTACACTCATATCTGAGCTTCCTTCCGCTGCGTTGGTCATCGTCGCAGCTCTAGAGAAGACAAACACAAAACAAAATTCATTAAAATAAACATTTCGGGTGTAATTATCATTTAGCAATTAGCGGATATATGACTTCTAAGTCTATGTCCTCCCGGACTGCAAACCATTCTTAGCGTGGGTCTTTTATTTCATAATGGATGAATATCTACTACCGGGTTAGAACAGTCATCAGCTTACCATCAAGACTCACATCATCTACGTTCTTGAACTTTCGAGACTCATCGCCGTCGAGGCGTGACTTACCAACTACTTCTCTTTCTGTCCAGTAATCGATCTGGTTCTGGCCATTTTCAGCTTTAGTTGTAGTTGGCATCCAAACTCTTTCGCCCGTATCAGGGTCTTTGACAGCATTGAACCATCTTGGTTTGTGAGGCGGTAACTTGCCCGTCTCCCTTTCCTTGCGTGTAGCTCTTTGCTTCTCCTCGTTCTGTATCTTGAGGTCATTCGCGAGATCATAAAGACCAATTTCGAATGCACGCTGATCTGGTCTTAATCTACAGTCGGTATTTGGTAACCACTTTTTCAAGTCTGCTCGCTCTTGAGGCGTCAACGTAGCCAACTGGTCCCCAGGGAGGTCATTAAGGGTGATCGCAAATGGCGACAAATTGAAAGGCAATTTTGGCTTCTCCGAGTTCTTCCAGAGGAGAAGGTATTCTGCACTGTTGTCAATCTGTTCATCTGCGCCGATATCCTCAGTACCATGCTCAATTTTCTTCGCAACGAGCTGGGTGATCCATCTACCTGCAATAACCCATTTATGTTGCTTTTGAGCGTTCTCGACGAAACCCTTAATCTCTTGTCCTTTGCCTCTCCATGGACGAGCCTTGAATGTCAAAGTGCATGACTCGCCTGTACGGTGATTTACGACGACCATATCACCAAAGTGATCAATTACCGGCGAACCAGTTATGAATCCTGTAACTGCGGTCGTGACCTTCTTCCAACTGTAGTGTTCAATTATGAGCTCTTCACCAGTAACTTTGCATTTCTCTCTAGGGTAGGTTACGCCTTCTTTTGCCCAAGTGGCTGGAAGCTTGAGCTCGATATGCGCAATACCAGTAGGTCTAATTTCAAATGAAGTTCCCATGAACTTGTTCTTTGCATCCACTTCACCTTTGTATATCCATCTTGGGTTCTCACCCCAACAGGCAGACATTGGTGGATGGTGGCTAACCTGTTCACTAAAGTAGCGATATTGTTTGTCGAATCTACAGTATTCGAATGTCTCACCCAACATTGGATTGAATGGTTTGGCGATTCTGCCCATCGTCGAACTGTAATTCGATGCAGCGAACGCAGCTACATATGCTACTCTCTTGAATGGATCTGGGTTTTTAGCCGCAGCATCTAAACACTCTGTGAACTCCATATCTTCTGCCATTCTCTGCAACATGGATGTTGGTTCATTGAACATGACGGGGAAACTAATTTTCGTGAGATCCTTTCCAATCGAGTTTTTGAGAACGCTCCAGAGACTGATTGGTGGTCGCTTATCATCCGATATTGGCATTTCACTTCTAAGCTCTCTGTAGGGTTCATATGGGACGAGATCCTCAACTGGTGGGTCGTCTTTCTCAGCTTGAACGATATCTTGGTTAATTGGTAGGGTACCCTCTTCAACAGCGTCAAAGAAATCATCGTCGTCATCATCCTCTTCTGAAGATACTCTAGCCATTGGAGATGGACGTTGTGCATCCTTTATTGGAGCATGTTGAGCAGCTTGTGGAGGAGCACTCACACCGCTTTGGTCATCTTGCTGACCGGCATAGATATTGCCGTCGGATCTAGTTGGAGCAGTTTCACCTGAATCGATAACTGCAGCTTTGCTTGGTGGAGACAAGCTTGATGTACCAAGAGCAGCATCATGGAGGTCACTTTTCTTTTGTTTAAGTGCTTTGCGACGCTCTTCTTGTGACTTGTGGATGTTCTCAAGCTCGCCCTCAACCTTGGCAGTCTCTACGGCGATTGTTGCAATATTCTCCTCCCAAAGTCTAGCAGTTTCGCGTTCATGTTGAAGAACTTTCTTGTAGTAAACCTCTCTGTCATTAACCATTGCTTGCCAGTCGTTCACAAGGCCGTGGAGGGTCTCAATGGAGCCCTTCAGCGCCTGTTTACGTTCGTTGTGAGACTCTTTGTCACCTTCGGCATCATCCTTAAGGAATGTATTCATGAGCTGTGGTAGGTGAGCTTAAGAAATCACACTTTTTTCTCACCTACACTTTCAGTTGCTTCGATATGCGCTGATAGCTTCTGTCCCTCGAGCTCAAATTTATCAGCGTGTGGTATAGAGTTAACGTCGTAGCTCTCGATAGTTTCGTCAATTGAATAAGTCGGCGAAGCGCCTCTTACGCTCTGGAAATCTGTGAGGGAAGACTTAGATCCATGGCGGCTATGTGAGTGACTATGAGCATATAAAGAACGACCACCAGAGATCGATGGTGATCTCTGTACATCGATCGAATTTCTATCTCCACTTTTAATATCCTGGATAGTCAAATTAATAGCTTGTTTCCAAGATGCTGCGTCGGTCGGATGATCAGCTCTGACTAAGAACTTGTTGTTCGGAGAGTGGATTTCGAATTTCCTGTTATCACCACTCTTGTCTTCTTTCAAGCGACCATACTCAAGATTAATAGAGCCTCTCGAAAGTTGTTTAGCTTCATCATCTGGTGATAAGTAATAGTTAAGCAAACCATCCTGTAAAACAAAGTGACGATTCTGCCAACCAGATGCCATGTTGACATACTTTTTAAGGATACCTTTCTTGTTTCTGGTCTGCACGTTCTGTGCATTCGGTTTTTGTCTTTCTTGGAGCTTAATGAAAGACTTGATTTGGTCATCCTTACACGAGCTCAAAAGTGTTTTCTGGCGTGAGTCGATAATTGTAGAGCTAGCGGCTGCGTTCTCGAATGCAACCTTAATGAGCTGAAAGTCCTTCTTAGCTGCCGCGCTGTGTAACAGCGTGGACCCCGATTGAGTGTCTATGTAACTGAGGTCGATAACGGGTGACCTCGGCAACTTGAGAAGTTGAATAAGTTCTTCACCTGCTCTACTATCTGGTGAAGATGGACGTATATATTCTGACACTAGATCGCGGTATTTCTCGTTCAACTTGATCTGACTATCGTGGATAATTGAGGCGCAGCTCTCGGATTTGCAGATTTCGAATGCGGTGCGGGCATTATTATTGCGTACTGAGTCGTTTATAGCATCATTTTGTAAGAGAAGCTCGACGACATCTGCTCTGTTTATTGATGCTGCGATGTGGAGCGCTGTATTGCCATCCTGGTCGACTTCATTAGGGTCTATAGAGTCTAAAGAGAGTAGATAAGATATAGTGGGTGCTGATAAATAGTTAGATAATAAAGAAGTGAATAAAGGACTGACGATTAGCCGCTTTGACTGCGAGAAGGAGTACGCCAGCAGCGTTCTGACTGTCTACAACGTCTTTTATTGCTGCCGTATCATTCGCTTGAAAATACTTTAGTAAATTGAACGTTATTATTGCACCATCGTCTTCTGCCATTGCTGACCAGATGGTTGTGATAGAGAGAGATGCACAATCTGTGAATCGGAGATATAGAACATATGATATTTAGCTCTGATATAGCTATAGAATCTACCGACCAGCAAGTTGTACTCTTACTATGACGACGATAATCAATCTCGTCCTCACAATTAAGCTGATATATGACATATTTAGACTGATATATCCGTCAATAAACTATCAGATACTAACATACACGCCTAAATCATCTACAATATTCAGATCCTACTCTCCGAAAGAGCTATACGAGTTCAACGGCAAAGACGAAAGCAAACCGATATACATCGCCATTGGTGGATTAGTATTTGACGTAACAAAAGGGAAATCATTCTACGGTCCAGGTGAGAGCATCGCTTATCTCTAACTCATCTAATAACGATAGATGGTCCATACGGCAACTTTGCAGGAAGAGATGCCTCCAGGGGGATGGCACTCCATTCGTTTGACGAAGATATCCTCACGCCTATCGATGAGCCGAAAGACAGTCTGAGCGATCTCACTAGAGAGCAGAGGTAAGTGAGAGCTAGCCGATAAACTGAACTAAAAACGATACACGCAGATCAGCTATGGATGAGTGGATGTCAGTATTTTGTCTCTCCCGTCTATCCACACCGCTAACAGCTTTGTAGCGACCATTTCAAGCGGAAGTACACCGTCGTTGGTAGCTTTTGAACATATATATTAATACCACCTGTAAATAGTATCTCGGTGCAAATTTATTCTTTTATTTCCCTCTGCCGCGTCCCTTCGTAACTGACAGCCATCATCCGAGGAGCAAGTCCCCAGGAGATCTCTATACAATCAACTCGGATTAATTCAAATGGCTCCCATATGGAGTAATCTCTCACGATCATCATCTAGAACTGATGTACCCTCACTTAGCAGCTCTCTACCCTCGAACGTACCTACACCAACTAGGAGACCATCCGCAGACGCACAAGGTCCCTCCAAGATAGAAATAGAACCCGAGCATGAAACTGTCGTATTACGAGGTTTACCAGGTGATAGCACTCCTTTCGTACTCCGTGGTGCCGTCAAATTACACCTTAGCCACTCTACGGAGTTCAAAGATATCACTATCCAAATATCAGGAAAATGTAGAACTAATTTACAAGATAGACACCGTACTTCCACCGTCAACGACACTCATATCCTCATCGATGAAAAGAAATCCGTCATGACGAAAGCTGGAAAGCACCACCAAACACTCGGTGCAGGTAGACACACCTTCCAATTTGAATTCGATTTACATTCTGAATTACCAGCATCCTTCCAATTAGTTAGCGGGGCCGCTTCTATCAAGTATAAACTTAAAGCTCACGCATATAGACCACAAATTATCCACAAAGACTTATATAACTCTCTGCCGATCACTCTTTTGCATGGTTTACCTTCAGAGGCCCTCGAGTTTTCGCAAACACTCGATATCGAGAACACATGGCCAAAGAAGATCATGTATGCGATCACTTTACCTCACAAGGTTTTCGCTGCTGGTGAATCGATTCCCATCTCAATAAAGTTTACACCGTTGACAAAAGGCGTCAAAGTCACCCAATTGACTACAATCGTCAAGGAATACGCTGAAACCCAGGGCAAATTTAACAAACAAGAAGATAACAGGATGGTCACAACAGCTAGACACCAGTTTTCACCTGATGGTGAGCCTATACCTGTAGAGATGCCTTTATTCAGCAAAAGAACTGATACGAATGCCATGTCGTCTCCTGGAACTAGATCTGTACCTACAAGTCCTGCAGCAAGACCACAGTCAAATTCAAACCTTGAATCTGTTCGTTCGTTGGATTTATCAAATCCTTCCTCAACTGGAGAAAGTAATGAAAACCCAAGCTGGCGCAGACCACTTAGGAGGGCCATGGTTGGTTGGTCGGATAACGATCCGAGATTAGCTGAAGGACCAGAAGACTTAACTGAACTCAATGATGGTGAAGTCGACAGTGTGATCAACGTTGACATCCCAGCTACTGCTGTGCCAACTCATCAATTTTGTGGGTGTTTCTAAATATCTTTGTTTCATCTCTAATCATTCAAAAGGGCCAGTACAGGTGTACCATAAAATTAAATGGTCGTGCATGATCCAGAACCGCGATGGTCACCAATCAGAATTGAGGTGTGCCTTACCAATCCATATTCTATCAAACAGACTATTGCAGGAGAACGTCATAGCAACAGCAAACGCGAGACGGGCGCTATTTGGACAGTCAGCTGGAGCAGCCAATCCGCAAACGGCAGATGAAGCAGCTACAGCAGCTGCTACCGCTGATTTACCATCCTACTCTAACCACATTTACGATAGAGTTCCAAACGCCAACGTCGTTACTAGTGGTACAATCCCGTCTGGTTATGGCAATCACACATACTCGCCATTGGGAGGATCGCCTGCTCCAATGTCGCCATCGGACTCTCGACCAACCACACCAGGTGTGCCAATACAAGGCTCAAATCGAGGCAGCTCTGGAATAGCAACTCCACCTGATCAGCTTATTGGTTCTTCGCCAAGCTCACCTACAAATGGACGAACACTCCCAACGAGACCGCAAATGAGCTGGGCAGATAGTGAATTTTACATGAGTTTGGGTGAAATAGCCAGAGCTCAGTCGAGGAATGCCAGTAACCAGCAACAACAAGCAGCAAACACCAGATCACCAGGAAGCTCACGTAATAACTCTCGCATGGGATCGCGTCAGCACTCCCGCGCTTCATCCCGTGCAGGATCACCAGAGAGAGGGTTCCGGAATGGTGATCTCCTACCGCAAAGGCGTGGATCTGACAGGGATAGAAGAAGCAGCGAGCAGGATATTAGTCAGGCAATAAGTTTGAATGATGATGACGACGTACAACCACCTCCTCCATCTGAAGCTAAGGAGAAGCCAACCAGGCCGTCATTCAGCTCATCCCACTCACTCAATAACCTTTTCTCGGGACACTCCTCGCATAAACTTTCTAAAAGTGTACCGAAAGCGCTTAAACCATTGACAAGCTTCAAATCACATGGACATTCGGCTTCATCTAGCAAGATTCACCAGCAATCACCATTAGCAAATACATCTCCCGACAATGGTAATGAGGATGATGATGATGACGTTAGCGCTCTGAATAGAGTTCCTTCTTATGACGTAGCCAGTAGAGGTTTCCTTGGTGGTGGTGTCGTGCCTTTACCGTGAGTATATATTCATCTATGAAGCTTATCTGACAGTGAATCAGTGAGGGATTGCCAACGTATGATGAGTCACAGACAAACATGCAGAGATCATCTACACTTGACGCAGGATCAATGCGAAAGCTGCGACAAGCCGCAGCGAACGAGAATATAGTTTCTGGCAATACCCAGAATCAGTCATTGACCGAAAGTCTGAGCCATATGAATCTAGGTCAACAAGGCAACAGCGCTGGCTCGGAAGGTATGGTATCTAGGCGTCCAAGCCGCGCATCCGCCACTTCAAGTAGTAGTCGTCGTCCACAAGTCAAATTTACACTTGAGCACGATAGTGAAGACGAAGAAGGTGGAAGCTAGAAAATCATCCACACTTTGCGATAATTTCCTTTATTCTCTTCAACCCAACAAATGGACTGTATCCAATCTATCATCACGTATTATTTCTTAAGCAAGTTTGTTATGTTCACTTTATTCGCTTAATCGTTTGTAGTCAAGAACCGAAAATATACATATATTCATTAAAATGAGTTTTTAAGAAACGACGTACATAGTGTCGAGGAATCCTTTGGCGAGGTAGTCGACGAGATCATGTCCGATCGCAGTTGAACTACCTACACCATAAAGCGCAACCATTGAGCCTTCATCTTTCTTGTCTATTTTACGTGATTTTGCCTCTTCAACTGCCCACTTGAGCGTTGCTTTGATGTCATCTACTGCAGTCAGTGTTGGACGAGTACAGGCGATGTGTAAAGCTGGAGGGTTAGCAATAGCATTAAATGAATAACCTTTTTCGTGCATAAGATCACCGACTGTGTAGATGTTTAGTGATGGGTTAACAGATTTGAAAGCCACGACTGAGGATATTGGATTTCCCATGATGGCGAGATCTGAACTGAGCTCCTGCTCTATATATTCTTGTATCGATATCCGGGCGGTGACAATGTCACGGCATGATTGGACGTAACCCTCTTGACCCATATGTGACATGACGGCCCATGTTCCTGCGATAAGTGCACCTGGACTGTGTGGCGATTAAGATAAACAAATAAGCTTGCACAGGACACTCACCGTGATCCAGCGAGCGTTGGGGATGCATATACACCACCTGTCCAATCTGGTTGACTATAATACTGATATGATCTCCATGTCTTGTTTCTATACATGATCACGGATGATCCCTGGATCATTTAATACTATTGTGACATATGCGATAAGTCACTCACCTTCGGAGCGAAACCATACTTGTGGGTGTCGCATGAGATCGATGTGACGCCGTCAACGCTAAAGTCGAATGGGGTAGTTACCAATCTCGCATCCTTGAGGAAAGGCATTATGAAACTACCAAGACAACAGTCGACTTCACTCAAAGTCAGATAATGGTTGCATCATACAATATTTGACTTACCGTGCAATCCAACACCATACTTCTTTGCCAATTTAGCGAGCTCTACAATGTCATCCACATTTCCATCCTTGGAATTTCATTAATTAACGAACGATAGAAGATTAGAACTTACGGGAAAATTAGGTGCTGAGCCGACAACCATACATGTGCTGCGATTGAGTGCTCTTCGTACGTGCTTGATGCTTACTTTGCGAGTTTCTGGGTCTACAGGGACATGTCTGAGTGTGATTCCGAAATAGTATGATGCCTGCACTGTGAGAAAGCATTCTCAGATTAGAGAGAGCCTACCTTGTTGAATGCCGCGTGTGCCGTGACAGGTACAATCCTTGATTTTCGTTAAATAGGTTTTGATAATGGTAGAAACCCACATTTCTGGATTACTTATGCCACGCGCCTCCTTAGCCCAGTTCCTATAGGCAAGACAAGCAAGCAGGATAGATTCGGTACCACCAGACTGATTGGGTTATAAATGATCCTTATGATTATCGTCACTCACTGTGGTTGTGCCTGCACCGTCTGGGCCAGCATTGTACATTTGAAGGACCATTGAGACAACCTGCGCTTCCATAGTTCTGATACCAGGGAATACATCTAGGGTATTTTAGCATAAACTACTAATCACAGCTATCCTACCTGGATGGAGCGGGTTCGAGACAGTGAAACGTCTGAAAGCATCGACGATAATACTGAGAAATCAACTATTGTTATGAAAGGAAACAAAACATACTCATTAACGTCTCCTTTATCGCCATAATATACTGCACCAGAAACGCGCCCTTATCATCGTTTAATTGGGTGTTTTGGATGGATAAACAACACACCTTCTTCCCATTTCGAGTGCTCTAAGCCACCTAAGGCAACCAAATGGTTCTCCACGGCGTCCTTGCTTAGTCCCTTGTCAGGTAATTGCTTGTGTAGCGGAAGAGACGGATCTCTGACGACCATTTTCTTATCTAAGTCACTCAGTGCTTGGTTAAGCTCATCATCGATCTGCTTTCTAGCAGATGGGAGCTGGGTGAGTAGCAATAAAGCTCTCTGGAAACGTTAGACTGTTTATTTACTCCAAATTGACGCACTCTTGATAGCGATTTGTAGATATGGCTGATCGACGGTCCTATCCCGTAAATATATATATATCTACCAACTTTAGTGACGTATTTGAGGGCTATAACACCCAATATGATATCCTTCCAGCGCTTTCCTATTAGCTCGCTCGAATACATAACTTGATCGTTGCGAATGAACGGCCAAGTTGGCGCAACGAATTCATTTGAAAGGACGCCGAATCAGATGAGAAATATTCGCTTGAGTGAGTCTACAGTTATTCCCTGGCATTCCTAATAGCATTCCTTAGGAAGGAGTGCGTCGACGTCTATGACGGAATCTAAGAGGAATGCAATTCAGGACGCCCTGGGCAACGCCTTATCAGACGACACAAACAATCGACCGACTTTGGTAGAAAGCACACAAACACTCAGCCAGAAAGAGCCGTACAGTCCTTGGAAATTGATGAATGGCCTAGCAGCTTCCACCCTACCAAGCACAAGCGTCAGTTTAGACAGCAGCAGTAGCTATCCACGCGGGCGGGCGCAATCAGACGCCAAAACCCAACTTAGAGACCTCGAGAAGACGTCAAGCTGGTCAGATAGCTGGCGGGATTGGTTAACGGGGAATACGAAAGAGCAAGACAGATATCTGAATAAGGCGGACCGCAGTATCGAACACGATAAAGGTGACCTCAAATCTAAGTGTTAGTGATCGACTTCCTTTGTCAATCTTTCTGATGACATACAGATGAAATACCCAAAAACCCGCTTGTTTTCTGCCATGGTTTACTTGGTTTTGATTTGATAGGACCTACGAATATACCCGCTCTTCAGATATCTCATTGGCGGGGCATAAGCGAAGTCCTGGAGGAGAATGGTGTAGAGGTGCTCATCACGCGTGTGCCAGCCACATCATCAGTCGAGGATAGGGCAAAGGTACTTGATGAGCAGATTGCGAAGTATCTTCCTGGTCGAGACATTAACCTTGTTGCACATTCAATGGGTGGTTTAGATTGTCGGCATTTGGCTACTCATATGAACCCAATTCGCTACAATATTGTGTCAATTACAACAATCAGCACTCCTCATCAGGGTTCCAGCTTTGCGGATTATATGATTGACGATGTAATTGGTAGACACCGTCTACCGGGCTTGCTGTCGAATCTTCCAAATAGAGTGGTACCTCTTTTTAGCGGCGACGGCAAGGCTTTCGAAGGTCTCACTACGAAATCCATGACAAGGTTCAATGAACAGACCCCTGATCTTCCGACCATCAAATATTTCAGTTATGCTGCTAGGCATGACCCTGGTATGTTTGATACCTGGCGATATCCATGGAGTATCATAGGTATGTTTATCTGTACAGTTTTGATACAATCTGACGTGACAAAGTCGAACGTGAAGGCGAAAATGATGGACTTGTCTCAGTCAAAAGTGCGCGCTGGGGTACTTTCATGGGTACTATCGAGTGGGTAGTTGTTCTAATAACATATTTTTTCTACTTACACATACCTCAGTGGGGCAAATCACCTCGATCTTGTAGGATGGGTCAACCACGCTCGCTTCGCATGGGCAGAGTTCACTGGTAGGGCAATCAAAGTGGGTACACGCTTAGCTATATTACCCTTTTAATCATTCTTTAGTATAAACCAGCAACATTTTACATGGAAATCGCTGACAATCTCGCCAAGAATGGACTGTAGTTACTACCCGCGGATCTAAATTATAAAAAATACCACACTGGCATCACTATCACTACTTTTGTATTATCAAACATGATTTATGTAGTATCGAATATTAGTGTACAATGTGTGGAATGTGCGTGTGTATATATTATGTTGGGAAATGCAAAATGCTAGTGACTTATTTAAGCTGTACGGCTGGCTCGAGCGGTGAGTCTTGTGTGTCTTGTGTTCGGCTAGAAGCAGATTGTGTGTCAGACTCTGCAATCGTGCTTAGTTCCGAAGGGCTAAAATCAGATATGGTGGGCAACATAACTGGCGTTGGGTTTGGAGAGCTGGCCAAAACTTCTATAAACACCGAGTGTACATTCTCAATCTCGCTCAGTTCATTCTGGAGACTGAGAGCAACCTGTTGAGATTCATAGATAGGCGTTGTCTGATCCATGATGATCCCCAAACGCACGTTGACGTCCTGTCCACAATGATAGACGTAACAGGATGATATTTGTAATATGCTCGCGTCGAGGTTAATGGCCTTGTAGAGTACTTTCTTTCGCGTCCGCTCGACCGCGGTTATACCAGCTAGACACTTAAATTGACGGACGAGTGTTAGTACCCAGACGGTGATAACACCAATTGATATCAAGATTGATCCTGCAGGGTCTTTGAGACATGTCAGCCCGTTTCAATGAAGATGAGACACCCACCTATCCACCATTTGAGTACTGTACCACCGGCACTAGTAAGTATACCAAATCCATTGACTGGTAAATCGTTACGGTGGTCTATGAAAAGAATTTCAATCTGACTGCTGAGATGTTTGGTCATCCCGCAATAGATACAGAGTACGATCTTGACGAGGAATGCAAAGCCTACTGCAGCAATAGAGGGGACGTGTATACCATTTATTTCGCCTGATGGGTTGTTCGATTCCGTGCTCGACTCACCCTCAATGAGAGATCGTATTGACTCAACTATAAGAATAGCATTCACAGCTATCATGAGAAAACTGTAACAACAATTAGCCACCGATGTTAGCCTCGATCCACCATCCGGCCATTTATTCTTGTCCAACTTTTGAGATCTCACATAGACCCAATTGAGAAATACGTTCGATATAGGGTCGAATATGGTATTTATCAGCGTCGAGAAGAATGAGAGACTGAGACTGCTTATCGCAGCGTAGAGTTGCAATCCGGCAAGTAGCATTGAAGATGTCATGGAGCCGTAAATCGCTATCTTGGCCTAATCTCGTTAGTCAACCTAATGATTTAGTTCCTACACACTCTTATCGTATCGTCTCGCGTATAATTACTTGGGTCTTTCCTGCTCTGTATACAATCAGTATTGTCTCATATGGTTGGATGCTGCTCACGCCGTTATCTGATTTGAGGTATGACTCTATCAGCTGCGAAGTGATATCAGTGACTTATATATACGACTTGTTGGTATCCTACTCACCGCATTCTGTGATCTATAGAACTTGCGCTCTGCTCTAGACATCCTCTCATCCTCGACGAGCTTCTCTCTAAGATTTACCGGTTTGAGCGTCTCCTCGAAGGATTTTTCGTTTTCGATAGACATTTTACAACGTTATGCTTAAAGCCTGTCGACAGACTTTTGCCTTGGTTGTCAAGCATTCTCTAAATATGTCGAGTCTTGGGTATCTATTTACGGAAACAAGGTTTATTTTTAAAAACTATTTTTATTCGGATGTTGTCCATTGTACAAGCACTTTAGATGTTCCCAGTAGACCGCGGAGTGCTCTCGTCCACTCCTCGTCTGCCGTCTTGTCGCCGGTGAATTGTCCTGGAAGCCGAATACTGTTATCGCCAATTCGCTCTTTCGTGATCTTATAAGGCCACTTCACGGTCATATCTCGGGCGCTTATCCAGTCTAGCAGCTGCTTTAGCATGTCAAGGAACGTTATCATCGCCTGATCGAATCTACGTGTATGCAGCATCGATAATGCGCTTCCGGGGTGGTATCTATTAATAGTCAGATTGGCTTTATAAATATAGTAGACATACAATTCGAGAGTCTCCCATTTCAGCACATTCTGCGTCAATGTTGCTTTCTCAATCTTCGAAAATGATCCTAATGGTATAATACGCGCACTTCTGTGTGTTAGTAAAGTAGAAGAAGCATGTTTCACTCACTTCATGAACTCAAAGTTAAGTTTATTGGCGACAGAGTAGAGTAGGAGGGCTAGATGTCCCCAGGCAGCGTTTATTTCGCTCCATTCAACATTCTGGTTGATCCTTCCAAGACGTAGACCTGCAATTGTGCCAATCCCACTATCTGAGGATATTGTGAAGACGTCGGCCCAGACGTTGGTCCGCTCCAGTCTAGCAAGCTCTGCCTGGGCTTCATTGAGACTGTGTTGCTCAGATATCTGGTCTTGTATGCTCTCCTGGTCGTCGAGCAAGCGTGTCGAACGCTGCCGCAGATAAGCCGTTTCCTCACCCTGAAGTTCTTCTTCCTCCGCATCAAGCTCACGCATTTCACGCTCGAGGTTCAATTTCTCCTTCTCGAGCTCATCTAACTTGCTCTTCTTCTCTGTTGTTTCTTTTTCAAGCTGTGTTTTGTGAGCGATATGTAAACAAAATCTAACAGCATAACATACCCTCTCTATCAATCTAATCGTCTCGTCATCATCTGCTTGACTCTCAAATTGATCTTTGATAGACGTTGCTACGCTATCAAAAGAAATATACGCATCGCGCTCTCGCTTAAGATCGTCAAACTCATCAGTTAACAAATCCAATGCTGTATTAGCGCAGTCGATACAAAGTGGATGACTGATGTCAGATTTTGTGGTCAATATTGCAAATAGTTTCATCCGTATAACAGCTGGTGATTCGCTTTCATGCATATCATCCTCCTTTATATCTATATAGCTATCACCCAAATTCGTTGGCTTTCTAATGACCCTTCTGCTATTTGGTGTTCCAGTACCAGAGTTATTCTGCGTGATATCTGGTATATTGACCCTATTACTATTGAGCGAACTCTGTAGTATGTTAACGCTCGTACTCCCGACTGCTTTCAAGCTATCGTCAAACTTTATCGGGTGTTTGCATCTTTGGCACGATGAAGTCATGGACGTTCGATGTTGAGTGATAAGAGAAGTGTAACGAGAAAAATAAGAAAATATTTATATTTAGCTTTACAGTTGCTTATGTATGTATAGTACCATGATAGCTGGTGCCATTCTCAGCTTTAAGGTGATCTGGCAGATGGCGTTCTTCTAGACCAAGTGAAGTACAGAATACATTTGCTTCGTCTGTCGATCCACCAGTGTGTATTTCCACCCTGGCTATCTCATCTTCAGATAGCTCAGATAAGAGTTTCCTAATCAGCGTTGTAGCTATACCCTGACGTCTGTATTTTTCTGATACAGAGAGTGTGAGAACATGTACGATTCCCTCGACACATCTGCCAGTGATGAACGAAAGTATTTCACCTGCATCGTTCTTCCCCACTAGACAAAGACAATCAGAGACGAGTTGCATAGTGAGGTAGAATCCAGAGTCTGGTGGAACACCTGTGAGTGTCTGTTTCTGTTATGTATTTAAATAAGAGCCTATAGAAAGTATGTGAATACCCACATGTAAGAGCTGAAGAGCCTCGATGTCTTCCTTCTTAAGATGTGTATAAGTAATATCTGACATGACTGTATAGATTGAAGGTCTATAGAATTATTATCGGTCGCTTATTTTATAGAACATCAACTGATTGCCGAGTCGACCCGAAGATCGGAATAGAAAATAAAACACGTAAATTGCGATAATTTGACGGATGAACGTCTAATACAATAACAAAGATGATAATAATATATGCTATATTTGGCGTGTTGAGGCGCTTTTCTATGCAACTTTCTAATCCTAGATAACATCCCATAGGTCTTCTAGCGTGGTACAAAATTTACCACAGGCGACCGAAGCTGAGAGTGAGTAATTCGAGATGGAAACCTTCTCATCAACGATAGCGTCAGCAAAGTTATCCTGTCTGCGTACTGTTAGATGTAACTTTAGATTTTAGAAGAGACTGACCCATGTGCCATTGCACCAACAAAGACACAAATAGACTTGTCTTTTGGTATTGTAGGCAAATAGTCGGTAATCTTCGTAGTAGGAGCGTCACCAGAGAGAGTAATTTTATGGCAATTAATTGGTAAATGATCCGTGATTGGATTCTTGATAACTTTGAGAAGAACTTCTGAGCCGTTCATTTGGATGATCTTGAGCTTATGGAGGAGTTGCACCATTAAACCGGAGAAACGTTTGAAAGTTCTTGGAATCCTGACTTGAGGATTTACTTCAATGAGGACACCCTGTGAGGTGTGTATGAAGACCTGCATGAGGCCAGCTTTGTTGAGCGGAGAGTCTAGCAAAGTGAGTAAACACTGGTGGGTGATGTCTGGTCTAGCGTCTGAGATGTCCCTCTTCATTTTGGCTAGGATACCTTGATGTTCATCGCAATTGAGGAGTGCGTATTTTGCTTCACCATTTTTGGTGGACGAACCGGAGCTGAGCTTGTAAGTTTCCAAGCAAGCGTTCTCTAGTACTACAATAAGCCTTCTAGTATTCTCCTTCTCGAGCTTAGTCTTTGGAATTCGTGGCTGCTGTGGATCTAGATCCATAGTCTTTGGCTTAGTTTTTGGTATAAACTCACTGGACATTGGGTTCAGCTTCTTTGATTGCTTCTCTAAGTCGTCATCTGGATTAGCACGCTTCATCGTATTCATCACCGTTTGAACCAAACTATCATCATGCCAGAAGTGACGATAAAAACTTTACAGCAAAAAGTATTCAAAGTTGTTGTAGAGGATAGCGATACAGTTAGTAGTAATAGACATATATACGCCCCTTTCTAACGCCCCTTAGATAGCCACCCTCAAGCAAAAGATAGAAGCTGACCAAGGATTCGCCGTCAACACACAGAAGCTGATCTTCTCTGGTAAGATTTTGGCGGATGACAGGACGATAGAGAGCCTCCAAATAAAGGAGAAAGATTTCCTCGTCGTCATGGTCTCAAAACCAAAACCCCAGCCAGCGACACCGAAAAAGGATGAAGCCAAGGTTGAGCAGCCAGCCCAGAAATCAGAACAGCCAGAACAGCCAGAACAACCACAGCAAACTCAGCAACCAGCCAGCTCGTCAACTCCTTCTCAACCAGGCAACAACCTTGCCATGGGCTCTGAATTGGAGACAGCTGTTAGTAATATGGTAGAAATGGGCTTCGATAGAGCACAAGTAATGAAAGCTATGAGAGCATCCTTCAACAATCCTGAAAGAGCAGTTGAATACCTCATGACTGGAATTCCACAGCATTTACAACAGCCAGAGCAATCTGAGCAGCCTCAACAACAATCTGAACAGCAACCAAACCAACCAACAGGTGCACCATTGAACCTCTTTGACGCTGCTCGCCAGCAGAGCTCTCCAGCAGCAGGTCAGGCTGCTCCAGGTGGCGATGGCCAGCAAGCACAACTCGCTGAACTCGTACAAGCTGCACAAGAGAACCCAGCATTGTTACAATCGCTCATACAAGAAATTGCACAATCCAATCCAACTTTAGCCCAACTTCTCGCACAAAACCCTCAAGCATTGCTCGATTTACTCAGCGGTGAAGGTGCAGAAGGTGACTTCCAAGACGAGGATGGTCCTGGACAGGTTATCCACCTCACAGAAGAGCAAGCTGAGGCTGTCGCTAGATTAGAAGCACTTGGTTTCTCAAGAGAAATGTCAGCCCAGGCGTTATTGGCTTGCGAGGGCAACGAAGAACTCGCTGCAAACTACCTATTCGAGCAACAGGAGGATCTATAAATTGTAAATTATGATTAATTATTTTCTTGCCTTCCTACTATGACAATGACGCCAGTTGACTATCAAAAAGAGCAGCTTGATAAGCTCTTAGAGGACCCTACAAAGCCTGTATATATACCAGATGCACCAAAAAAGAAAGAAATTGCGCCTGCAAAGGAGATGTTTGCACATGTACAAGGATCCTCAGCTGGTGCCGGTAGTGGTGAATTCCATGTTTATAAGCAATCGAGAAGGAGAGAATACGATCGTGTACAGCTCATGGAAGAGGAGAGAAGAGAAGTGCGTCATATTGCGACAGGTTGACTGATAGTTCTCTAACAGCGATTAGGAAGCCAGAGCAGCTGAATTTGAACAACGGCGACGTGAGAGAGAGGCGGTAGCAGAAGCTAAAACGAGTAAGAATCGGAATAGGAGGAATAAGCGTAAGCAAGGTAAGCAAGACGCAAAAACCAAGGAGAGCAACAAAGAAGACGATACGGAGTTCAAGAAGAGGAAGATAGTAGGTGGTACGCTGCCAATTTCTGAAGAAAACAGCGAGAAAGCACCAGCTGTTCCGGTTGTAGAAAAGACAGAAACGCCAACCGTGGCGACGGAAAACCCTATTACCGTTGTAGAAGACAGCAGCTGGTGAGCTGTATCATCTACTTCTCCTAATAAATATATATATTATGCATTTTTTCGCTTATGCGCTTCTCCGATAGTCGTACGACGAGCCGAAACTATCCAGTAGAGTGTGCCGTATTAGTAAACAATTATGTCTGATAAAGACATAACCACCTTCGATAAAGATACAGAGAAGAATAGTGAGCTATTTCTCGTGGACAGCCTAGAGGGCGATAGTCCTAAACTCTGGCCAGCTTGGAAGAGATGGTCGCTCACAGTCTTTGTTGGTATTATCGCTATAGCATCAGCGATGGCTAGTGCAGGCACTACTGGTGTTGCTGAGGATATAATGGCCGAGTTCGACTTTACAGACGAAATTGAAGCTACACTTTGTTTGAGTGTATACATGCTTGGGTAGGTGTATATCTACGTATATACTTCAATATCTGACATAGCTATTAGCTATGTCCTTGGCCCTATCTGGGGACCCGCTAGTGAAGCATTCGGTCGGAAGTATACCCTGATTTTCTGCCTTTGGGTGCTCACACTCTTTAACATCGCAGACGCAGTCTCTAGTACGCCAGAAGCTCTATATGTTTGTAGGTTCTTTGCCGGTTTCTTCGGTGGTTGTATGATTATTGTCGTCGGCCCCTGTATTGGAGACATGTTCACGGCAAAGGACAAACAAGTTGCACTCGCAATATACGCATGCTGCCCCTACCTCGGTCCTAGCATTGCTCCCATAGTTAGTGGATTTATACACGATAGCGGCACAAGTTGGAGGTGGATGTTTGGCGTACTCGCTATATTCAGCGGGAGCTGCGCGATATTGGCTCTATTTATTCTCCCAGAGACATATGAACCCGTTTTGCTTGTCTGGAAAGCAAAGAAATTGCGCAAGGAAACCCAAGACAAACGGTACGTCGCACCAAAAGAACTCCAGACAAAGGGTATGTCTGGAGTCATGAACGACATTTTCACAAAACCATTTGTTATGCTCGCATACGAACCTATGCTTGCTGCACTCAGCTTCTATAGTGCTTTCGTTTATGGTGTTCAATACCTCCTTTTTGAGGCCTTTCAATTCGTTTATTCGGCAGAGAAGGGTGGTCATGATATGAGCAATGGCGTACGTGGTCTCTGTTTTATACCACTCTCGCTCGGTAGTGTCATCGCTGCAATGGTTACTGCTCTTTTCTTCAATAGACGCTATATTAAGCGAATGAATGAGACAGGTGAGAAGCCACCTCCAGAAATAAGATTAGAAGGTGCCTGTTTGGGTGGTATATTCGGTATTATCTTCTTCTTTTGGTAAGTTGATACGATAATTATAGACATCAACTAATAATATGACAAGGTTCGGATGGACAAGCTACCCATGGATCAGCCCGTGGTCGCCTATAATAGCCAGTACGCTGTGGGGAGCGTGAGTGATACTAACTCTATAAGGGACGCCCACTGACAGAAACTCAGAGCACAGTGTATGGTTTATCTCGCTCAAGTGAGTTATATCAACGACTGCTATACTATTAGTGCAGCAAGTGCGCTCAGTGGTCTCGTCATGTGTAGGAGTTTGTTTGCTTTCGCATTTCCGCTCTTCGCAAATAAGATGTACGAGGGGATTGGGCCACGTTGGGCATGTACGATACTTGGTATAGTCCAGATTGTCCTTGCTATTGTTCCCTGGGTTTTGATATACAAAGGACCAGCATTCAGGGCTCGTTCTAAGTTTGGAGAATGATTACATTGACTCGGATATTCAATTTAGACTATTTGCATACTTTTACATAATCATTGCATTTTTCACGTGTATATTAATTATCGGATGAATATATTTTTCTAGCTTTAGCTTTTTCTCGCAGAAATAAACAATGCTACAGTTAGCATACTGCAATTTTACGCCTCTATAATTATTTGAGCTTCTGTAGGCTAAATTTGGATGGGGATACTTCCGAACATCAGTTTATGTATGCTGTAATAAAAGAAAACCTCAACTGATACCGTTCTTTTCTTGGAAAGAAATTTTTCCAGAGGATAAGAGATCAAAAAGCCACTAACTCACTCTTATGTATACTGAGAGGAGATTTTAAATTGGTTAGGTTAGGCACTGACGATGGTTACTGTGAATGATGTAAAACATGCATTTACAGATATTGAATGATTAGATTTTAAAAGGGGGAAGGTAACATTTACAACTTACGAATATATATTTTCCTAAAACTAGCGCAAAATTAACATGGTATGTCAAGTTTATAAGCCTGGGTGTATTGAAGATCATCCAAATAAGCAGAATTTTTCATATAGTCACTTATAGCAGATCAGAAATCGCAGAAGACTTTGAGGATGTATCAACTTGATATTAATATACAAAAATAAGGATCAAAATTTAAAGCTGATCGCGCTATTTTTAAGTTAATGCTTAAATTACATAAATGTCTTCCGTTAGCTTTTTTGTTATATATATTTTGTTATTAGAAGCGACATGTGTTTTCGAACAAAACCCCGGACAACTATGCCAACATTATATTCAGTATCATCTCTGTAACTAGTATTCATATCACTTTTGTATATCTGGTCATAGAGCTCAAGGTAAAATCAGACCGGTCAAACACTCAGGAATGATTCAGAGATCAATATAGCGCCACGTATATTCGATATCGCATTGCCTGCGCAAATGAGTATTAGTAAAGGTAGCTAAATAACTAGCAACTAATACTTGAACGATGTAATGGTTTTGAAAATTATAAAAATTATCACTTATGGCAGTGTTTTCATGATGATGGTGATTAAGATAGTAGTCAAGTCCGGCGTATCTGATGAGATGAGTTTTACAGCTAACCACATTAAACTGTAACTGTATAGAAAAGTTCGCTTTTTACCTACTCAAATGTTGTAAGGATTTGGAATACTAATATATTTTTGCTAATATTGTATCACCTATTTGTTTATTAGAAAGGATAGTAATGTATATAATTATAGACTTTAGAGAATGCCAAATATCAACCATACTGTACTTCCTATAAGTTGAGTATTAACTCGTACAATCATGGATTTGCGTTCTTTGGACCAGAGGTGTGTAGCATTTTAATCCTGTTGTTAGACTCTCAGGGCTTTGTACGTTTGTTATATTGTACGTTGAAGGATTTTAAATGCATCATTTCAACAGTAATGACATCATTCGTAGAGGTTACTATTGATAGTGCAGCTAACTGTCCAATACATCCACATCTGTTGGGCATGTCCAAGAACTGAATAAAAGCTATGACTACCTTACAGTATCCATGTGATCTTATGTGATTGGCAACGTGTCAAATGCGCGGATTACATAACCAGGTACGCGTTTCGGTAGGCACTGTCATCCATGGAAAGACTACAGTTTGCTCACTTGCACGCTGGTTATTTAGAGTCTATTATAGCACATGAAAGGAAATTTTCATTAAGAAAAGAACGCGATTTATGAATCATATAAATTGATATCTTTGAATCTCGATATCATTGAGAGAAATTGATAACCTTGCTTCTTCAATTTTTAATGTTCAAAGACCATATCCGATTCACTGAGCTGTACTGCCTTTTCCTAATTTTGTACAACAAGCAGTAATTGCTCCTTGATCAACCGAATTTCCACCGACGATACCTGTTCTACAATCACCATACTTTTCACTATAATGGCCATGTACATTATAAATTCCAGATTGTTCACCACAACAAGCTTCAGTGGCATAAGAATCATATGGCCCAGTACCATCTTTGTTCTCTGTACAAGCTGCAATGTGGGCTGCTTGAGCGGTTCCAAGTATGACTGCTACTATAATTGCTCTAGTCAGAGTGAAATTCATTGTATTGATGAAGGAGGAAGAGAAATATTTGAAATGTGTTTTATATGTTTCTAGGAACACACAGCTTCGGAAGTAGTTGCTTTGACTCCGCGGCATATTAAAACAGGAACTATCCAGTCCCGTTCGCCGCGGAGTACCGTGGAACGGTCATCAAATAGTGAACGTTCACAGTCATAATGAACGTTAATCCCATGAGACTTCATTAATCGAGCAGCCAGAGTTTAGATAACTTGTGCTTATATCGTACATGCTTGCGGTGGATGTAGGAACAAATTTCGATCGAGCAATAGCAATTTAAAACTTTGGGAGTGGAAGATGAATATTACACAGATGAAAAGGCGCAGATCTTCAACAGACTTCAAATTGTTGTCCAGTGGACTTTGTGTAGTAGTTATACATAAATCCAGATAGAGAGATACGAATTAGATTAATTTAGGAAGTCTAACTGTGAGATGAACTCCGATAGTGTTGGTATGTTTATACAGCTTTTTTGCGAGGTTGTTGTGCACATGTACCCATTACATCTTACTCCACATTATGCGGTTCAGTAAACGCGTAGTTCTTTCAACTGTAAGATATTGAAGTTCAAGCAATCAATGGTGAAAAAGAATCAATTCATATTGCATGTACATATATTACATCAAAGATCTAACTACCTTTTCCTTAACTTCGCATTATAAAAGATTATTGATTAGCTGATTTGACTTTGACGTATCTTGAGATTTTAAATGGCCTCATAAGTTTACTGAGCCGTACTGCCTTTGCCCAAGTCTGTACAGCATGCAGTAATGTATCCTTGATTTACTTTGTTGCCTCCGGTAATTCCCGTTCTACAATCGCCATAGTCAGAGTCGTAGTAACCATTGATATTAGCATTTCCAGCTTGGTTTTCACAGCAAGCCTTTGTTGCATCAGCTGCGTATGGCCCAGTACCATCTTTGTTCTCCGTACAAGCTGCAATGTGGGCTGCTTGAGCGGTTCCAAGTATGACTGCTACTATAATTGCTCTAGTCAGAGTGAAATTCATTGTATTGATGAAGGAGGAAGAGAAATATTTGAAATGTGTTTTATATGTTTCCAGGAACACACAGCTCCGGAAGTAATTACTTTGACTCCGCGGCATATTAAAACAGGAACTATCCAGTCCTGTTCGCCGCGGAGTACCGTGGAACGTTCAGTCATAATGAACGTTTAATCTTATGAGACTTCAGTCGTCGAGCAGCCATAATTCAGGTTGACAGCGCTATACAAATTGTACGTGAAATTACTTCGGGCGATCATACGAAAGTTTAAGGCACTCATTGCTATTATTCGAAGGTCATTCATCTAATGGTGTATCTCGATAGTGGAGTAGTTATAATAATACAATGTATCACAATATCATGCTTTACGAGGTACTAGAAAGAATAACGAATGTATGTGTTAAGATCATCGTCATTCACATTGTGTACCTTACCAATATTTTGTGATATTTAGAGCACATTTACTAGTCACGACCATTTAAATCTGACACATATAATTATATGCTTTACAGAACTGTTAATTTTATCATTATGAAGATTTTCGTTTGTGATGTTTAGATCTTTCAGTATTCATCCAAAAATCACAGAGCTTATTGTGCCGTGCTACCAAGGCCATTTTTGCTACAACATTCGGTCATTTTTCCTTGATCTATACCGTTGCCATTTGTGATGTGTGTTCTACAATCATGATATTTTTCATCGTATTTGCCTTGAGCAAGTGTACCAGCCATATTTTGCTCTTGACAGCAAATCCTGGTATATGTTTGATCATAAGGGCCTGTACCATCTTTGTTCGCAGTACATGCTGCTATACCTGCTGCTTGAGTGGTTCCAACTACGATTGCTAAGGTAAGTGCGGTAATTAATGTGAATTTCATTGTTTCTGATGAAGAGAAACAGACATTCTACGGTTATTTATATGCTACTAGGAACGTATAGCTTCGGAAGAGTTTATGAGTAGACACCAACGTATATTAAACTCAGGAACCATCTAAGTCCGTCTAACCGAGGTGTACCCTCTAAGATATGAAACGTTTTGCCCGGTGATAGAACATTCCTTAATGTCACTTTCACGTCTTTAAACCTTGTGTATAAGTATATGGCTAGATTATGTTATCGACCATTTCATTTGAGAGATCTTAGCTAAGTTAGATTTGAAATTGGAACCGTCAAATTCACAGGTTTCGATAGCACACTACATGACTATCACACTCTAGAAATCTTTTAACTTTCTTATAAAATGTTCATATATGGTCATCCTTATTATTTCATATAATTACAGGATTATAAGGAGATATGACGATAAATATCCAAGATATATATAAGAAAATGAGAAACCATTAATGATATAATCTATGAATGAAATAATGACAAGTTAATGACGATTACAAAGGAAATATATGATGTCATGCGTGAATTTATCTTGTAAATGTCTTATTATACATTTAGCAACGATTAATCATATTAGACTTATTAGTCGGTATATAAAACCTAAATGTCAACTTTGCAGAATTTGATATCTAGAATTCCTTCATTTTGAATAAAATTTTCCTTACCTGACCTCATCTTGGTTGGTACTTTATTTTCCTAAGTAAAATTATCAATTATATTTTAAAGCAATTCAGCAAATATAATATAATATAGTTCACCGTATGAATTAGGATTATTTTACATTAGTCCTTGTTTTTTTTTTTTAGATACAATCTCAATATAGTTTAGGTGAAATTCAGATGAATAAAAGTTAGAGCAATTCAATATTTATCAAAATTGGAGACTTAGGCTGATCACTCGTGATTTTTCTTGTTAAAACCGTTCCTACCATAATAAAGATTTTGCTAAACATTCAATCGTGGATCAACAAAATCAGTATATGCATCATCATCAACATACTCCTATATAATTGGTAGACTTTCGCCAATACATCAGAATAATTGGAAGATTAGCAAAGTATGACATTGAATGAAAGCTTAGCAGATACATTAATTTCATTCAAGACTCAATAACAAAATTATCGAGTTTTGATTTGGAAAGCCTCAAATAACTCCATAAATATCTTTAAACGTTCTTAGAATAGACCTCACTCGGAAGGAAGGCTGTCTGAGATAGCTATACCAGGGCAATATCTATTCACCACTCGAAGCGCTTCTCTCTTAGTTTTACTAGTCACCCTGACGAACCTGACTTTTTCTGTAAGGGTAGACTTTCAGGATACGAAATTAAGATATGAACTTGCATTTCGAAGCTTTTTCCAGAAATAACTGCAGCTATTGTTCCAGCTAATCTCACAGTAGCAAATATTATACCTGGAGCGGTAAGACACGAGATAAAGCAGCTATTATACCTACAGCATAGAAACCGTTGGTATAAGTACTTTACATGCTGAGTATACAAAGACTATGCTGTACAAGTGGCGCCTAATACTAGGGCTAGACTCCAATAACAGTCGTAAACTTGGCTAAATACGTTAGTTCACGTTTTGCTAAGTCGTCCTGTACTGTTCTATATACATCTAAAGACTTAGATACAATTATTTCTCTTCCATACATTCTATTACATTAGACACCAGAAAAGACGCGGCCAGAGTTATTGTTAATCTAGGAATGAGTGGTTTTGATCTATTGCTAATATAGTTATAAGCGGTTTTATGTATATCTAACAAGAAACGTAATAATAATATCTAGCTAATCTAGAAACAGATGTTGAGAGAGAAAACCGGTTATAGATGATATATTTATTAACGCGGTCAATCGTATCTACTTAAGATTGTTGATATGCACTTTTGAAGGTATTTCATTTGAATAAATATAAATCTTTATAGAATATATTGTGTCCATGTTCTGTTTATTTATTTCCTATTTTTTATATTCTGCATCACATTTATCTTTATCAAATACGACGACCGCGTCGACGCGACGATGATAAAATTCAATCTTATAGAGACGCTCAACAACTACAAAGATGACCTTGTAGTCGACGATGATGATGATCTCAGCGAGGAGCTCTTGCTTGAGCAGATTCTCAACAATTCGATCACTCAGGACGAGAGACTACTCACGAACACGCTGGGATACATACAGCGACTGAACAATGGAGTAGCCAAGCAATCACTCAAGCTTCTCGACGCTATGGTACAGTCTCTCACCCAATCGAGCGAAGATAAACTCAGTTTAGAAGTGCTCGCCTATTTAATACACGCATTTCTTATCAAATTCGGGAAATTACAAGGATTAAATAAGAATGACTTTACTAGTTGGCTCAATGTTTTGTCTTCCTCCTACGGAAGCGTGTACAAACTATTGAACGAGACTTCTATCTTGAAACTGTGGGGGAATAGTGTAGAGAAGGACACGTTTGTTAGGTATGTACTGATATAACGCGTTTTTATACTCCATCTGACATCTTTAAGTTGTTTTACGAAACCAATTTGGTTGCTTTTCGAGTCGGAACAATACACAAAATCAGCAGAAATCAAGTCAATCTTTTTCAACATTATCGCTATATCAGTAATATCCCATGGACAATCTTTCAGCTCCCAAACATCTATCATACAGAATCTTGAGTATTATGAACATCTTGGTGAGCCAATGGCCGAGCTTTTGAGTCACCTCGATCATCAGTTCAATGAGACAGACTTAACGCACAACTGTTTAGTGGATGTTTCCAACCGTACGTTCTCGGGAGCTGATTTGAAAGCCCCACGGTCATTTTCCAGGTTTATTATCAAATTGACTCAACTGTCGCCTGCACTGGTACTCAAACATGTCGTTCTCCTACAATCGCATATTGATAGTGACGCATATACAATGCGTAATGCTATCATTGAGTGTTTTGGTATACTTATCACTCACTTGTCGACACTTAACGACGAATCCACTGATACGGAATCACAACAAACGCAGATCCAGTCTTTCTTTGCTGTTCTCACAGACCGTTTCCTTGACAATAACAGCTACGTACGGTCAAAAGTAATACAGACATACTTGAAATTAGTTGAGCTACCTACGAAATTCCCGAAGCAACGAATCGAGCTGCTCGAAAGTACGATCAGACATCTGAGCGATAAGAGCTCAACTGTGAGGAAGAATGCGACGTCACTCATCATAAAGCTCATTCTAACCCATCCATATGGTATGCTCCATGGCGGACGCCTCAATCAGAAGGAGTGGATGGAGAGACTACAGTCAGTAGATACCCAATTGGCCACCATAGCTCCAAAACTAGATGATGAAAAGCAGCAGGACGAGAATGAAATGGATGAAGATGAAGGCAGCGAGAATCGTCGTAAATCAAAAAAGTTCGCTCGTAAATCCCAAGCGGCTGCTGAAAATATGGCACAGCACGACTCCGACCAAATTGCGCGTCTGCGTTTGACGAGATCCTACTACGCCGACGCTTTAGAGTTCATACAATTGATCGAGAAGGCTACACCAACAATCGCAACCTTACTCTCATCAACTAACAAATCAGAAGTACTCGAAGCGATTGAGTTCTTCAGAGTTGGTTATGAATATGGCATTCAATCGTCAGAAATTGGTGTAAGGAGGATGATTCACCTTATCTGGGCAAAGGATAATACCGTCATTGAAGACGGAAAGGAAGTCAAAGGTGTAAGGGCCCGTGTAATTGACACTTACAAATCACTTTACCTTGATCCTATCTCTGACCCTAACATGACTCCTCAGCAGCAAGTATCACGGATATGCAAAAACCTCATCCAACTGACATTTAACGCAACCCTCGCGGAGCTCACCTCCCTTGAGGCACTCATCAGTACCGTTATGTCCACCGATGGTATACATACCGACGTCATCAATAAACTCTGGCAGGTCTACTCAGTACAGAAGGATATACCGAAGGCACAGCGTCGAGGTGCGATCATCATAATAGGTATGATGGCTGTTGCCAAATCGGATATTGTACACGATGGAATAGACACACTTATCAAGATAGGTCTCGGTCCACTCGGAAAGGCCGACCTTGCATTGGCGAGATACACCTGCATAGCCTTACAGAGAATTTCAGGATCAGTAAAGAAAGTGAAGGGATCACTCCAGGATGCCTCCATTCGTCTACCAATGTCTGAACCAATTTTCAGACGGTTGCAGGAAGCACTTGAGCATCCAACAACTTCCCAGGCGTGGTTTGGTATGGCAGAGCAGGCAATAAACGCGATTTATGTCCTTGGAGAACAGCCTGACATCCTATGTAATGTTATGATCAAGCATATGGCTCAGAAAGCCTTCACTGCAGAAACTCAAGGTGATGCTATGCAAACTGATGAAGAGAGTGACAAAGTAATAGGAAATGCCTTCCTTTTAAGTCAGCTTGTCTTCACAGTTGGCCATGTTGCAATCAGACACATCGTGTATCTCGAGCTCGTCGAGAGGGAACTCAAACGACGCAAAGCTGACGCAGATGCCGAGAAGGGTGAGTAAATACATCCAAAAATACATGGCTAACATCATCAGATTCGAAAAAAGGCATGAAGCAGAAGCAAGCGGAGGGTATCGACGAAGTTGCAGGTAATGCAGAAGATGATATCGGTGATGGTATTGCGGCTGTCAAGGAACGTGAATTGCTTTATGGGGAAAACAGTCTCTTGGCTATATTTGGACCAATTCTCGCTCACATTTGCTACAATCCTCGCCAATACTCTTTCCCGATGTTGAGGGCAGCTGCTACGCTCTCACTTTCGAAATTTATGTGTGTCAGTTCGAAATTTTGCGAAGAACACCTCCTTCTACTCTTCAAAATACTCGAGACAGCCCAAGACCCGACAATTCGTTGCAACGTTGTCATTGCATTGGGTGATATCGCGATCTGTTTCTCTAACTTGATAGTTGAGAACAGTGATAAACTCTACGCTGGGCTGGGCGATAAGGAGATAGTCGTCAAGAAAAATACCTTTATGGTACTCACACACTTGATTCTCAATGGAATGGTTAAAGTGAAGGGTCAGCTAGGTGAAATGGCTAAATGTCTCGATGATACTGAATCTCGTATATCTGATCTCGCTAAGTTGTTCTTCACGGAATTGTCGACAAAAGACAATGCAGTGTACAACAATTTACCGGATATTATTTCCCATCTCTCTGTTGGCGTACACGCTGTAGACGAGGAGACATTCAAGAGCACGATGAAGTTTATCTTCAAGTTCATTGAGAAGGTTCGTTGGGTTTTACTTTCTCGCGAAACACAACTAACAACATATAGGAAAAGCAAGCGGAGAATATCATCGACAAACTCTGTCAGAGGTTTAGACTCGCAAATGAGGAGAAACAATGGCGTGATGTTGCATTCTGTCTTTCACTCTTGCCGTTTAAGAGCGAGAGGTCATTCAAGCGTTTGATAGAAGGGTTGCCGTACTACCAGGATAAACTACACGAGCCAATCGTCTATAAGCGCTTTACTGAGATACTTGCAAAAGCACGCTCGAATAAGGCTACAAAATCTGACAACGAGATTAAAGAATTCGAGGGTGTTCTCGAGAAAGCCAAAGCGAAGAGTGAAGAAGAAGCGCGTTTGGCTGGACGTGCAGCTGGAGATAAACGCTATGAAAGACGCAAATCGAAGAGGCTCTCAGTGCACATATCCAAAAACTCGCTCAAATCAGACGACGAGGAAGAAAAGGAGAATGTTGGAAACGGAGAGCATGAACATGCGAGCGAGGTTGAACAACAAGAAGCTCCATCTAGCAAGTCAAATAAGCCGATATCCCGTGAAAACACGATGAAAATGTCTGACGAAGAAGAAGAAATCAAGCCAAAAGCAAAAGCACCACGTGGAAGAGCTAAGAAATCAGCACCACCTCCACGCACGACGCGCAGAACACGTCGTCAAGTCGCTATATCAGATGAAGATGAGTGAAAAATAACATGTAAAAATAACAATATCAAATCTACCAGAATTCCTTTCTCTTTTGTCTTTCTGCACGTGAAAGCTTCTTGTTAAATCCCCATGCGTCTTTTTGAGCTTGTTGTGCCAATTTTTGAGATTGTCTCTCTGATTTTGTTGCTGGGGCTACCATAGCGACAAAGGCAGAACTACAGTTGAACCGCTTTGCTAGACTGCTACCTGAATGACCCTCCGAGCGAAGGTTTCTAATTTCGTTGATTTCTGCCTCCGATAAGTTAAAATTCAATGTCTTCTTGCGTGAATGGAGACTAGGTGCGTTCGATGCATCCACTCTAGGAGTGTTGTTATTTAATAATGGTGAAACTACGCTATTAGCGTCTACGTATGCTTCTGCGCTGCTTGGTGGTGGCCTCACGATGAATTCTGAACCATCTTCTAAAGTGAATTTGCTCGCATTTTTTAGTGGATCTGGTCTGGATATAGGGCGTGTGACAGCTCTTGTAGATGTACTACTGAATAATCGTCTAGTAAATTGGTTCATCATTGTTAGAATCAAAGGTGCATCTTAGAAAAGAACGTCGATGTCGCTCAGAGCTGGAAATATAAGGAAAGACGGGAGGACGCCTAATGAAGTCCGTGAGATAAATTGCACACGTGAGAGTAATGCACGAGTGGATGGTGCTGTACGATTTAGCTTTGGGGATGTAGAAGTACTAGGATCTGCAACTGGACCAGTTGAAGCTAACCTAAGGGATGAGATAGTCGATAGATGTACTATAGATGTAAATTTCCGCTCAATAAATAACGTAACAGGTGTACAATACAAAGAATTAGCTGATCAGATTGAAGGAGCACTCTCTAGCGTCGTAGTAGGAGAACAGCTGCCACGAAGTCTAGTGAGATTTGTCGTGCAGACGCTCTCATCACCCCAAACACCAACTTACATGGTCAAAGAAGCCGTCTCTGCACCACCATTTAGAATACCGATAAGCGAGAAAGCTGCTGCAATCAATGGAGCGATCATGGCCTCACTTGCAGCGAATATTCCACTATCAGGTGTTCTACTGTGTGTTTCCTTGGCCGTCATAGATGATGTTATCGTCTTAGATCCATCAAGCTACGAGGAAGCCGATGCAACGTCTGTACACCTCCTAGGCTTTACCTTTAGTAGTACGACCAACAAGGCGCTCTCTATATCTGAGAGTCTGGGTAATTTCAACCAAGAGACTGTGAGTAGACGGGTCTTCTCTTTATGATGATGTCGCTAACAAGTCTTGACAGTACATAGAAATAATAAAGGAAGGATCTAAAAATGCAGAAATAATGTATAATTATATAAAAACATTGACGATTTGAAGATTTTTTTAGATTTTTTTGAAAGCTGTCGGAGCTATCTTTCTTATAAACAGTAATGCCAAAAAATAAAGGAAAGGTGAGTACAAAGTGTGAACTAAGGAGCCTCGCGTCCTAATAAATAACAGGGCGGTAAGAACCGCAGACGTGGAAAGAACGACAACGAGAACGACAAAAGAGAGCTGCTCTTTAAGGAGGAAGGACAAGAATACGCCCAAGTTAGTAGAATGTTAGGAAATGGACGTCTAGAAGCCAGCTGCTTCGACGGCGTCAAGAGACTGGGCCACATTAGAGGTAAAATGAGGAAGAAGGTCTGGGTCGGTGCAGGCGATATCGTCCTACTCAGTTTGCGTGAGTTCGAAGACGAGAAGGCAGATATTATCCACAAGTACTCCCCAGACGAAGCTAGAGCACTGAAGCAATACGGTGAACTCCCAAGTGAAGCTCGCATCAACGAGAACGAAGCATTCGGCGATGACGACCTCGAGGGTGAGATTGAGTTCGGTGAGCAGGAGGAAGAAGGTGAAGATGACGACAGTGAGGAGTCAGATGTAGATATAAACGATTTATAAGCTAGCAATTTATCATTTTTACCTTTAAATATTAGTACATTATTCTTGCGTGAACGGATTAGCGATCTCTTCTGAGCCATCTGAAGGGTTTATCACCGTAATAGCAGGTCCCCTGAGTACGACCAAGCCGAGGGTGCGACTAGAGCCGTCCTGGAGTATCTCAACAACGTCATCCATCACTAGATTCATCAGCTGGTCGTATCCCTTGAGAATACCAGTAGCTTCTCTACCGCCTTGGAACTTCAACCTCAGCGACTGGTCTACAAAGCGTGACAGGTCCAAGATTGCTTCTTTCTTTGGCTTTTTGTTGCTCGGATCTGAGCGCTGGGTTATTTGTAAGCGATCTGAGAGTGTAGCAAGCTATAGCCTACTTTATCCGCCATGGTAGCTAACTAAGAGACAAGATAAAGAAAAGAATAATAAATTACAATCTACAGCTTCTATTATTTATTAAGCATATCCTTTACAGCGCTTAGATTCATCTGCTTTGTCACGTACTTCTCGTGTTCTTCAGTCTCGAGGTTTGTTTTGTAGGAGGCTTCTATTTCGTTGAACATACTCTCGAGATCATCCAATCCCTTATACAAGGCATCAATAGCACTCAGATTGTCTAAACATCTCTCAGATATGTCTTCTTCCTTCAAGTCTTCACTTACCGTACATCTGTATTCTTAGGTGAACTTTCGGTTCAGATGGGTGCGGGATACTGTTACCTATTAGATTCTTAACGAAATACTCTGTTGTACTCACCTGTAACCACAGAATTCAACGTTTCCACTGCAACGAGATTAGAGCTACAGCCAGTAAAGAGCAGGACTAACTTTTTCATAAGTATATACCTCAATGCATTTCCAATAGTGTGATCCTCGTTAAACAAGCAGAATGTAGCTGTACTCAAATCGTCTGCATATCCAGGCAGCTGATACTCTTTTAGCTCACTAACTAAACTAATTCTCTACCCACTAATTGGATTTTTTCTTCAAATTGATGTACATCCGTATCAATTCTTTCGTGGTTGATCAATGCCATGATGAAGGTTCTTTCACAACATCCATGATAACAAATTTCAGGTTTTTATCAAAACAGCTACATACCAGTAGATCTATATACAAGACACTCGCACAATCACCCTACTACAATCTTATCCTCGGTGATATCGCTCTCAATCATAACTATGATATAAACACTCTCCAACTCAAGAAGCATTTCCTCAACAAGCAGAAGCTTTACCATCCAGATGCACAGACTGGCAAGTCAGACGAAGAAGCCGCTCACGCATTGCAGACATCCTCACTCGTCAACAAAGCCTACGAGACACTCCTTCATCCTCTCAGCCGGGCTGTATACATCCTCGAACTCAATGGCATCGAAATCGGAGAAGCCGATTCTGTAGAAGATCCAGACCTGCTCATGGAAATTCTCGACCTCCGCGAGCAGCTGGAAGAGGCTACCAGCGAGGATCAAGTCCAATCACTCAGGGAGACTAACAAGGAAGCTATCAACTCGACTATCAACGACGTTTCAGCTGCTTTCCAGAATGAAAACTATGAAGACGCCAAGAACCTCACTATCAAGCTGAGATATCTAACTAATTTGGATACTGCAGCAAAAGATTGGCAGCCGGGAGCACCTGTAATACTCCAACATTGATGTTTTAATGATAAGTTAATGTATTCTTGTATATTTTGGGAATTAGTTGATTATATTGATATTAGACCTTCTCATCGGCATTTTCGTGATTTTTGTTATTATCATTGTCCTCTTTATCTTGAGAACCTGCATCTTCTTCAGTGTTATCTTTACTTTCTTCCTTGGTGTCCTTAGTATCTTCTTTATCCTTCTCATCACTGTCTTCCTTCTCATCGCTCTTTTCACTCTCCTTACTGGTTTCCTCTTTGGAAGCAGGCAGGTTCGCCAAAATAGTCTCATAAGCCTCCTTTGCGAGCTTTCCATTACTAAACTACACAATCTGAGCTTTCTAGATCTTCAAAAATTAAAAACCCACCTTAACAGTATAATGCTCAAGCTTGTTTGACTCATTGTGTGCGCTAAATCTAACGAACTTCTCTTGTGGATGCTCGACCGGCATTTTCGCAAAAAGTGCAGCATTCAAGATTACTCGAAGGACACCATCAGCTCTCATAACGAGTCTAGATCTACCACTTTTATCTTTGTTCAATTTGAAAAGTCCAACACCCCTTTCCTTCCAGTTACCGTTGCTCGTACCTGGTTCATCCTGTAGTAGATACAATTTCGATCTAATTTGAAGTAAATTCTCTTCATTCTCCTCACCAGTTGTTATCTGAGCTGGCTTAAGGTCCAACTTGTTATCTGAGTTGATGCTCTCGCCTTGTGTGGATGCCAATTTATCATTGAATGAGGATATATCTGATGACTCAACTTGTGGTTTTGGTGTCGAGCCAGCAAATGCTGAGAAAGCATTCGACGAACTGACTGTTGGTTTGTTGCTTAGAGAGTTTGATGCATTTGACGGCGCGCTCGCGAATGGCGAAGCGGTGCTAGCGAAAGCGGCAAAAGATGATTGCTTGTGAATTATATTAGCATTTGATAATAACTAAATGGAAGATATTCACCTTCTTTGGTGCCGTAGTTTCGACAACTTTAGGAGGTTCCTCATTGTCTGATTTCTTATCAGTTTCTTTATTGTGCCAGCTTATATCCTCTACTTTATCCCTAATTTGATTTACTTTCTCATCATTTGCAGTTCTACCACGTTTAGTGGCTGAATCTTGAGATTTCTGCCTAGGATTAGATAAATAGACATGTGTTATAAGATAGAGACGTACGATATCAGCCTTTGGTTCTACTGATGTCTCTCTATCTCTCTTTCTCGTCTGCTTGTCGTCCTCTGGGGATTATTAGAGATAAAAGCTAGGAGGATATAATACTGACCAATTTTGTTATACTGCTGTTGTTCATCTTCTGACATTTTTGATGTATAGTCCTCGTCGTCTCTGTTCAAGAGATATCTCTCGTTTAAACGTTCATGTCACAACTCACGATACTACGGGGATATAGAGATCCTACAAAGAACGACTTATTAGCTGATTATTTTAGGCTTCCTATATCTTCTGAACCGTTATCAGAACTCGCTGCGACGTTCGGCGTTCACGGTACGGGCCAGGTATTCAGCGGGAATCTCTATCTTTTTAAGAGCTTTCTATGCTTTCAGTCTTACGATAAGAGAAGCTGCGTTACAAATATACCTTTGTATTCTATTAGGAGAGTTGAGAGACTTTCAACTATCAACCAACCGGGGACACTCGCATTATCGCTCATACTCTGGCATGGACTTAAACTTGTAGTGCAACTAAACACTCTAAAACCAACTTCAGATGAGTTCTGCAATCATCTGAAGCATAGCTTGCGCGAACAGCTTAGCCAAATGAAGCACGTTAAGGCCTTCGCCAAGGGTTGTTACTCTGAGCGACTCGTCGGCGAGGAAATAAACGATAACGATAATGACGACCTTGACCATAAAGATAACGATAATGATAACGATAACGACAAGACATATCACCACGGTTTGGGTGTACAAGTGGGTCCTTACCTATGACATATTACCCCTCTTAGACATTTCAGTTTAAATATCCAGGCGATCCAAAGAAACTCAGAGAAAAGACAAAGTTACGTCTCTGGAAGGAGTATTTTAGATGTGCGTCTTGTCTTCCTTCATTTAATATATCCTCCTAACCTCACAAAAGTGCATGGTCGCAACATCACTCTCGTCAGATACCCTCAATTCATCAGACTCGTACAAGTCGGTCTGCCTTCAAGACTCCGTGGTGAAATGTGGGAAATCCTTTCTGGTTCGATATACGACCGATTTGCGAATCCAGGCGAATACCAACGCATTCTTGAGTTACACGATGGACAATCGAGGTATGTTTACACGTGCGTTCTTTAAACACACACTCACACTCCCCAGCATGGCAACTGACGAGATCGAGAAGGACCTTAACAGGAGTCTCCCTGAATACGGCGCATACCAAGACCCAGCAGGTATTGCCGCTCTGAGGAGGGTTTTAACTGCTTATAGCTGGCGTAATCAGGAGCTCGGATACTGTCAGGCAATGAACATCCTCGTCGCGGCCCTACTCATGTGAGTAAGATGTCTTTTATGGAAATGATTCTCATACTCTTAAGATATATGTCAGAAGAGCAGGCATTTTGGTTTTTGGATAAAATATGCACGCGTATATTACCCGGATACTACAGTGCATCGATGTACGGTACACTACTCGACCAAAAGGTTTTCGAACACCTCGTCCAAAGAACCATGCCATCTTTGCATGAACACTTCGTTGAATCTGATATCCAACTTTCCGTTTCATCACTTCCATGGTTTTTGAGTCTTTACATCAATTCTATGCCACTCGTCTTTGCATTTAGGATTATCGATTGCTTTGTGGCATTCGGACCAAGAGTTCTTTTCCAAGTCGGTCTCGCAGCCCTTAAAGTCAACTACGCTAAGCTTATCGATGCGACTGACGATGGAATGGTCTTGAAGTGGGTATAAACCTTCGAATTTTCTAAATTCTAACATTATGATAGTATATTCAGAGATTACTTCGCTAGTCTTGAAGAACCAGTACAGCCAAACTCAACCGATCCAAAGGTACTCAACATTACGAACTTTTCAGAACTCCTAGTCGTTGCATTCAGAGAGGTGAGTTGTGATAATTACTGTTGTGAAATGGTCTTTAAACGTAATCACAGTTCAGTGTTATCACCGATGACACTATCATTGAAGAGAGGAGAAGATTCAGGGCTGGTATTGTGAAATCCATCGAGTTGTTCTCAAAGCGCTCAGCTATACGTAACCTGAAAGACCAGGCCAGGTTCGGACCTGATGGAGTGAATAAAATCTTTGATCACTTCTTCTATGCTTTATGTAAAACACCAACGCCTTTGGCAGCATTACCACCATCAACCCCATCGAAATTACGCGAAAATGAAGAACTTTCAGATAGAACTGAAACAGTAATTGATTTGGCTACTTTTAGGGTTTTCTTATCTGATATTGCGACATGGGCTCGTGATGAAAAAATCATCAACAACGGCTTCCAAGAGCGTATTGTACGTTCAGTTCCTGAAAATGAAATATACAGGAAGTTATTCAAGAGCTGGGACTACACTGGACGTGATGCACTCGGTTTACAGGATCTCGTGAGGGGGTTAGACAGCGTTATGTTCAATGGATTGCTCGATAACATTGAATGGTTTTTCAATCTACATGATTCAGATAATGACGGTTACCTCACTAAAGATGAGCTAGTACAGCTCTCTGAGAGTCTCTTAGTGAGTGTCTCATTCCTGAAGTTTTTACTCTAACGCAATACAGTTTATATTCCGTGCTGAACCTGGCGACGCTTACCTCGGAGCAGTCAGTAAATTCATGACGAATGCTTTCGAATATGCCGATAGCCTCATTGAACAACCACAAGCAGTTAAAGAAACGAACAAAAACGATGAACCAAGTCAAAAAGATCCTCTAAGCGCGACAGAGGTATCTGACAACTGTGTGCCTGGATCACCTCAGGTTAGCAACCATGAGTGGGTAGAACGTCTGTGAGGATAATCCTTTCTAATGACCTTACAGTCCATACATTAATTTGGCCACATTCAGAATGGTCTGTCTGGCAGATGAACTCCTCGAAGCCTTCTTCGATACAGATCTCAGACAGAGTTTCAAATTCGAAGACGTACCTCAATCTGCTATTGACCAACCACTTATCGACTTGTCAACATTAGACGACATTGGCATTGGCAGTACGGGTTTGGTAGGTAACATCCTTGGTGGGATATTTAGCAAGGATAATAAGGAAATATTGAATGGTATAGCGGACGAAATTGGTAAATCTATTGGTAAACATCAAGTAATCTACAGACCATCATTCGGTAGAGTCAATAGCGAGGTTGAGATTGAGGAAAAGAGGAGACCAGCACCTGAAGAGAAGGACAGTAGTATTGTCAGTGGAGTGGCAAATCTCTTGTCATCGACACCATCATGGTTCAGCAGGTCGAGATCCGATATCGGACAAGCGGAAGAACAAGAAATGGAAGAGAAGACAAGGAAGCCAGAAGAGACATCCCTACTTAGTCAGGGCGATCAGAACAATGGTGAATCACACCTCGCATCTATCAAAGCAGCACAAGAGGCACTCGCCAATCGTCAAGCATTCGCAATTGACCAACGCGAAGATGATGATGAAGACTTCGATGAATCCCTTAATGATGATGAAGAAGCAGGTGGTGAATTCGCAATTGGTAGTGATGAAGATGATGACATGATCGACGAAGTTGATGCTATTGAGCTTGATGATCAGCATGCAATAGTTGCAGAGGAAGCTGAGAAGATTTTGAATGCACCAGTAGACAAAGACCAAAGAATTTAAAAAAATGATAATAATATCTTGTACATGACTGCTTTGTAATGATGGACTATAATTACATATATTTACTTTTTTCATCTTCCTAGACCTTTTGGACATTTCTTGGGTGCGTTGGTGGATGCTGAGGAGGTATTACCATCCCACTTCTTGTCATTGACCTGCTCCCATTCTGCAAGAAGTAGTGCGTTGTGTGCCTTCTCCTGCTTATCCATTATTCTCGCCTCCTGTGGCATCTCATCAGGGAAGTACTCCTGGTGTACAGGATGATCATATGCTGGATTATAGAGGTAGTCCTTCCCATAGTTGAGATCTTTCATTAGCCTCGTTGGAGCATTACGGAGGTGCAAGGGAACAGGATATTGTGGGAACATTTTGACAGCCGCGACTGCCTTGTTGTATGCCTCATAACTCCTGGTCGATTTTGGTGCTTCAGCGAGATATACACAACAATGTGCGAGGTTAATTCTACATTCAGGCATGCCTATAACTTGACAAGCTTGGTATGTTGCCGTCGCAAGCGTCAGCGCATAGCTATCAGCCATGCCAATATCCTCTGAAGCCACTACAACCATTCTGCGACAAACGTAGAGGGGGTCTTCACCAGCCTCAAGCATCCTCGCCAACCAATAAACAGAAGCATTAACATCGGATCCTCTGAGTGATTTGTGAAATGCGCTTATAGAATCGTAATGGAAATCGCCATCACGGTCATACTTTAAAACTATAGATCTTTTGAGACTGCCCATGAGGTCCTGCTTCGTTAGGGGTTTTGCAGAAGATGACGCACGACGAATTTCGACTGAGCGTAGAACCATCTCAAGACTATTCAAAGCGACGCGTCCATCACCATCACTTATACTTGCCAAATACCTTACAAAATCGTCATCAACGAGCGCGTTTATGTCATAACCCTCGTTGGCGACTTTCCAATGTGTGAGAGCATTGCTGAGCATCCGCGTGAGCGCTTCCATTGTCAGTTTCTCAAGTTTGTAAATTTGACATCGTGATAAGAGCGCATTGTTGATTTTGAAAGAGGGATTCTCGGTTGTCGCACCAATTAAGACACACGCTCCGCTTTCAATATGCGGTCTACGTGGACTGTAAGCAAGACCTATGATTAAAGATACTGACCCACAGAAAAATATCCTGTTGTAGTTTCGAATAGCGATGTAATTCATCGACAAAGATAATAGTACGCGTTCCAGAAACCTGCAGCGTCGCTTTCGCCTGGTCAAGTATTTGTTTTGCTTCATTAACGCCCGTGTTCGTCGCGGAAATCTCTTTCAACTTCGCTCTACTGGTTTTTGCAATAATACGTGCGAGTGTTGTTTTACCAGACCCAGGTGGACCCCATAATAATGAACTCGATATTGTATCATTCACTATCATATCACGAAGTATACCATTCTCGCCCATCAAGTCGTCCTGTCCGACGTAGCCATCGAGTGTATTCGGTCGCACTTTCTCAGCGAGAGGCTGGGCTTTCTGAAGGTTTCCTTGACTATTCGATTGACTTTGTTGGAATATTGGTGCGGGTGGAATGTCTTTCTTTTTAACCTTCTTGTTTTGTGAAGTTGATATTATATCCAGATCGCTGTCATCAGATGCTGGAGATGCGAATGCAGTCTTGCTAGTTGACGCTGTTGTAGTAGACTTACGTTTCTTGTTCGCTTTACTCGATGGCGTCTGGTTATTGTTCATGAAACCCCAAGCGTTGTTATGCGATTTGTTGACTTTCTGAGGAGATTTACAGCCTCTATCTAAATGCTGGTTTATATCTCCGCTACTCATCTTCTTAGAGCAGGCTGGACATTCAACTGACGCATCTCTCGACATCATCGTCATAGAACGAGATAGACGCAAATAAATAGATATAATTATAAAAATGCATACAATATTCATTTTATACGGAAGAATGTCATACCAGATTTGGCTATTTCTGCCTCGTGCAATAGTCTTTCGTCATCTTCACGAGTGTAGATTTTGTCTTTGTCTATTTTGCTAACATCTGTGTTTGCTGCTTTGTAGAGATCCTGGAAAGCGAGTCGACGCTGGTTGAGTTCAAGCGACGGACGCGGATCTGAATGTGGGCTTATTATCACAAGTGCCGTGTTCGGTTTGAGGGCGTCATGTAACCTTTTTATCCGCTCATTGAGCGCTTGGTAGGCAGAATCAAGTGGCGCACTCTGGATAGTGTTGTCTGAATCTCCGCGCGTTGTCTCTTTGTCATTAGATGTGTTGCTCCATCCGAGCGCTATTTGTAATTCAGTAAGACGACCGTACACAAGATCATGATCTTGAGCTGTTTTTATTATCCCATCTATCACCTCGTCGTCATTCTTGCATGAAATACTCGTCTTAGCTTTCATACCATGGAACTGGGCGGGATTACCATAGTCTACGCAAGCACCCACTTTGTGATCCTCATTTGTGTCTGCTAGATGTGACTGCTTCACCCGTGCAATCCTTGCGAATATAGACTCCATGTCGTTCGGTAAACTACCGAAATTCCGACCGTATTGGATCTTCTTCCTCAGTAATTCGAGACAACTCTTGGCGTCTTCTTCTGGATCGTGTCCATCATTTCCACTTTGGATGTCTTTGTCGCACCATTTCTTCATCAACCATTTCAAAGAAGGTTTGAATGGCATCCTACGAGGGTGCTCATACACCAACGCGGTATCGATAACCCAGGGATGACGAAGTTTTATAGCCTTAAAGTCAGACTCAAGTGAATGACCGAGTAGGATTGTCGATGGTGTAATAAAATCTGCGAATTTCCTCTGTGCTTCCTCATGATTCAATACTGCACCGTCTAAGATTTCGCGAGTAATACCAGAGTATTTTGAAAGATAGTCAACTACATTCCCAGCTGGCTTGACCAATTCATCGAGGACCTTTTGGGATGTTGCATAATCTATAAGAGTGACCCTAGCTAATTCCGAGCCTTGGTCTGTCATAACCATCTCACAATCTAAACCATATACTTGTGGATTGTTTGAACGTGGATATATATCCAATTTTGGAGTTTCGAGCCAACCATCTTCTTGTATAGTAGTGCGATGTTCAACTGGGAGATTATCTAACGGTTGTGGGTCTTCGATCCCATCATTTAAAGGTAAAGGATAATCTGGGAGTGCTCGCACGTCGTCGCCCAGCCAAGATGGCATAGGATAGGCATTTTCACGCATCTGATCAATATCGATGAGGAATACTGGCGGAGACAGCTTCCCTGGGTTGGAGAGGTTGACACCAGCCTTCTCTTGTGCTACTTTCTGCTGTCTGAGCTTCTCAGGTGGTGGAATTGGTGAATTGAGGATATGTTGAGCAGGAGAATAGAGACGTTGACTATCACCTGGAGCTCTGACAGGAAGACCATGTGAGTATAACTGATTGATAATTGGAAGTTTGTTGGCCTCTGCATCCTCTGCTGATAAGGAGAACGGATGAGTAGCATTTATCGCAGGCTTATTGATACCTAGACTTTCGCTCGTGATTCCAGATACCATGAGTACCACGGTGTGCTGTATGTTGGAGTGATGGATGACGTTCATCCAGTTCTTCTTCTGGCCATCTGCAGCTAAATGCAATACCAAGTCACGTATATCCTATGATAGTGTGAGAAATGAGAGTGTATGAATGAGCAATTACTAACATGTATACCATATCTATTGTTGCGCTTACTTATTTGGTTCAAGTCGAAAGACATGGTCGGTTTGTTAGTACTGAGTGCAGCTGCATGAGATTTCTTCTGCTTCTTCTGCTGTCTTTTCGTCTGTTTGAAATCTGTAGAATCCTCTTTTTCAGACAAATCAAGCTCTCTTTTATGAGCGTTATTGCTCATATGGCTGTAGAAGTAGAACGTCCAACTGTTATCAGCTCAAATGAGCGACGACGCCAGAAAATCTTTAAATTTGGCATTGAGCTATTACGATAAAGGTAATTTACAATCTGCACTCAAATTCGCCAAGAAGTCTATACGTATTGAGCGTATACAGCAAGCTATTGATTTGATTGACGATATCGAGAAGAAACTCGCGAATGGAGAGACCGGTACATCTACAGCCTCATCTGCTCAGCCTAACAAGGATAACTTACGCAATAGACAAGAAAAACCACAGCCAAAAGAGGAACCCAGCAAGGGTTGGACACCAGCTCAGCAGACACTAGTCAAGCGTGTAAGGAGCTGCAAGCCAACTGCTTATTATGAAATATTAGCACTAGAGAAGACTTGTTCTGATAACGATATCAAGAAAGCCTACAGGAAACTCGCACTTCAACTACATCCAGACAAGAATTCGGCCCCAGGTGCAGACGAAGCTTTCAAGTTAGTTAGTAAAGCATTCCAGGTTCTCTCAGATGAAGACAAGCGTGCTTCTTATGACAAATTCGGTTCAGATCCTGATGCCAGATTCGGATCTGGTGGTGGAGGCGGAGACCCATTCGCAGGTATGAGAACGCGTAGTGCAGCTGGTCCTCAATTCGAGTCCGAGGTCAGTCCTGAAGATTTATTCAATATGTTCTTTGGCGGTGGAATGGGTGGAATGGGTGGTGGTCCATTTGGTGGAAATGCCTTTGGAGGTGGTCCATTTGGTGGAAATGCCTTTGGAGGTGGTCCATTTGCTAGTTCATTTGGTGGACCAGGTGTGTTTTATTTCACCAAGCTGAAATCTACTAACACACAAAGGCTTCTCTATGAGATTCGGTGGACCAGGAATGAATAGTTTCCCTAATACCCGTAGATATCCTAGACAACAGCAAGCACAACCTCAAAGTATGATGCAACAATTACTTCCAATATTGATCCTCATAGGTTTCACAATGATAAGTTACCTACCATCTCTTCTAGGCTCTTTGTTCAGCGTACCACCTCCAGCATTCTCACTTGACAAAACTGTATTCTACTCACTGGAAAAGACAACGGGATCACCACACAATGTAAAGTACTTTGTTAACCCATCTCAGTGGAGGGACCACCCCTACTCGCAGAACAAAGAAGTGCCTCAGACATTTAGCAAGGAAGTTGAAAAGCTGTTAGCCCAGAGGCTAGGCAGGAAGTGCAAATACTGGCTACAAGATAGAGATAGGAGAATAGAAAGATACTCTGGTTTCTTCGGAATTGGAAAAGATGATGAAAAACTAGAAAAAGTCTATAAAGAGACGAATGAAAATTGTAACAGGTTGAGAGAACTTGGATACTCTGTCAACTTGTACTAATTTGCTATTATTCTATGTCAAACATTTTTCATCAGTATATGACGATGTGTGACGGGCTTTCCTTATTAGAAAAATAGAGATGAAACAAGAACCGCATATGTCCTCAAAGCGTGTGATAAGAATGCATTGACAGTCTCAAATTTAGATGCACCCCACCGAAAAGTGCATCTTCCCACAATACGACCATCTCCACATGGAGGAGAAATACTCAATAACGAGAGTAAATATACTCGGAAGTGATTCTATACACTGTGGTTTCCACTTGTCAGAGTACATCGCTCATAAGATCTCTACATCTCTCAAATCATCCGCCTATGTCTTTATCACAGATACAAACATCGAGAAGTTACACCTCAAAAACCTTAAAAATGACTTGAAAAAATCGTTAGATAGCACTCAAAACGCTGCAAAGATCCTGAGCTACGTCGTACCCCCAGGAGAGTCCTCGAAATCCCGAGCTGTAAAGGAGCAAATTGAGGACTGGATGTTCAGCCACAGGTTGACAAGAGACACCGTAGTAATAGCCCTTGGTGGTGGTGTTGTCGGTATGTGCTTTACCTTCTGTATGACTCACTTCTCATGCTTCGACAGGTGATCTCACTGGCTTCTTAGCAGCAACATATATGCGCGGTGTCCCATTCGTGCAAATTCCTACGACTTTGTTAGCCATGGTCGATAGCTCTGTTGGTGGAAAGACTGCAATCGACGTTCCAGCAGGAAAAAACCTCGTTGGTGCTTTCTGGCAGCCAAAATTCATCTTTATCGATGTAGCAATGCTTGAGACTCTCCCACAAAGAGAAGTCAGCAATGGTATGGCCGAAGTTATCAAGACAGCCGCTATCTGGAACGCCGAGGAGTTTACGGATTTAGAAAATAATGCAGCGGCTATACTTTCAGCTGTCTCAAAACCTTCATCAACAGCTCAGCAAAAGCACGTCGGCAGACACATCTCAAATCGTTCAGCTGAACAATCACTCATCTTGAAGGTTATCAGTGGTTCAATCGGCGTTAAAGCACATGTAGTTACCGTCGATGAACGTGAAACAGGATTGAGAAATCTCGTCAACTTTGGTCACTCAATTGGTCATGCTATCGAAGCAATCGTTGCACCTGAAGTCCTTCATGGTGAATGTGTCTCTGTAGGAATGGTCTTGGAAGCAGAAGTTTCTAGAGCTTTGGGTCATCTTTCTCAAGTTGCAGTTGGCAGAATCTCACGCTGTCTTAAAGCCTACAATTTGCCTACCAGCACATCAGAAGCCCTCTTCACTCGTTTGCCAAAATCAGCAAACATTACTGTTGATCGCTTGATTGAAATCATGGCAGTCGATAAGAAGAACGCTGGAAGCAACAAGAAGATCGTCTTGCTCGGAAGCGTTGGAAGCACAGTCGAACAGAAAGCTTCCATTGTAAAGGATGACCTTATTAGACGTGTTTTGTCGTCTGCAGTTCGCGTCGAGGCTGGAAAGCCACCAAATCATTTCACACTCTCCACTCCTGGTTCAAAGAGTATTAGTAACAGAGTCATGGTTCTCGCTGCTCTTGGAAAAGGTACCGTTAAAATTCGCAACCTTTTACACTCCGATGATACCAAAGTAATGATGTCCGCATTGAACGACCTTCAAGGTGCCAAATTCGCATTCGAGGATGGTGGTGATACACTCGTCATTACTGGTGGTGAAGGAAAGCTCAGTCCACCAGATGATGGCAAGCAAGTATATCTCCAGAATGCAGGTACAGCAGCCAGATTCTTAACCACTGTTTGCACACTCGTAAAGCCATCCTCGAAGCAGCAATCAACGATCATTACTGGTAACGCACGTATGAAGCAACGTCCAATCGGTCCGTTGGTCGATGCCCTTCGTAGCAACGGCTCCCAAATTGAATATCTTGAGAGTGAGGGCGCATTACCATTACATATCGCTAGCAAGGACAGCGGTTTGGCAGGAGGTCACATCAGACTTGCTGCAAGCGTTTCATCACAATATGTCTCATCTATCTTGTTGTGTGCTCCATATGCCAGTGAAGCCATCACTCTTGAGTTGGTCGGTGGACAGGTCATCTCACAGCCATATATCGACATGACGATCGCTATGATGAAAGACTTTGGCGTAAATGTAGAACGTGTCAAGGATGAAAGCGGAAAACTACTTGACATGTACAAAATCCCAAAGACTAGCTACACTAATCCAGCTGAGTACAACGTCGAAAGTGATGCATCAAGTGCGACATACCCAGCTGCTATCGCCGCACTCACAGGAACGACTGTTACAATTAAGAACATTGGTAGTGAAAGTTTACAAGGTGACGCTGGATTCGCCAAGAACGTTCTCGAGCCAATGGGTTGCAAGGTTATCCAAGATAAATCAGAGACAACAGTCACTGGTCCAACTGATCAGCCACTTAGAGCCCTCGGTGATATCGATATGGAAACGATGACAGATGCTTTCCTTACCGCTTGCTGTGTTCTTGCTGTTGCAACTGGCGAACCTCTCTCTGGGAAGAAGAGAACAGGAAATGGAACGCGTATTTACGGTATTGCTAACCAACGTCAAAAGGTATGTGTTAAATTTATTACCTGCTAAGCTGATTAACAAATTCGAAGGAATGTGAACGTATTCAAGCCATGGCTGATGAACTTGCCAAATTCGGTATCAAGACCGAGCAAGATCCAGACTCTATTACAGTTTTCCCAAGGCCGGCTGATGAACTTAACACTGAAGTTGTCGTACATTGCTATGATGACCACCGTGTTGCTCTTGCTTTCTCTTGTCTCGCCCAGAGAGTTGCAGGTACAGTCTTGGATGAGAAACGCTGTGTTGAAAAGACCTGGCCAAATTGGTGGGATGACTTGCAAAATAAGGTGAGTGAAGCATCTGTCATTAAATTTCGCTCAAAATTTTCAGATTGGCATCCCTGTCAGCGGTGTCGATGCCCATCCGGTTGCTGGTCCACCATCCCCTAAACTGGCGCCAGTTCCTGCGGCTGCTCCTTCTGGTGCTTATATTCCAGATGCTTCCATCTTTATTGTTGGTATGCGCGGTAGCGGTAAGACAACAGTCGGTAAATTAGCAGCTGGCACTCTCGGTAGAAATTTCTTGGATGCAGATGCCCTTCTTGAAGAGGAGACTAAGGTTACCGTCTACAACTACGTTCAGCAATTCGGCTGGGAGGAATTCAGAAAGGCTGAACTCAAAGTTTTGAAGAAGCTCATTGAGAAGCATGCTCAGGGCTACATTATATCGCTCGGCGGTGGTGTTGTTGAGACTGAAGAAGCCAGAGAATTGCTCAAGGCTTACGCTAATGACAAAGAAGGTGGACCGGTAGTCTATGTTGAGAGAAGTGAGGATGAGATAGTCAACTACTTGCAACTTGAAAAAGATAGACCAGCTTATGCTACTGGTGACGAAGTCAAAGACGTCATTAAGCGTCGTAAACCATGGTTTTCAGAATGCGCAACACACAGATTCATTAACCATCTCAATTTACAAGCTCAAGTAAATGAATTACTTTCAGGTAAACAAGTTGACCTATCCTCTAAATTATTACGCTCCGAAGTTCGTGAAATTAAGCGTTTCTTCAACTTCATATCGGGTGAAGATCTTAATCAAATTGACGTCGATGCAAGAAGAACCTACTTCCTCTCCCTCACTTACCCGGACATTCTTGAGGCTTTACCAATTATGGACCAGCTTAGCGCTGGTATTGATGCCCTCGAGGTGCGTGTTGACCTACTCTCAGAGGATGGTAAGGCACCTACAGTACCTAGCGTCCCATCAGCAGATTACGTATCAGCTCAATTGTCAGCACTCAGACAATGTACTTCATTGCCAATTATCTACACCGTCAGAACCCATTCACAAGGCGGTATGATACCAGATGAGAAATTTGAAGATATCGCAGCTCTCATTGAATTAGGTATAGCTTTAGGCTCTGAATTCATAGACGTGGAGCTGAATCTCCCTGACTCACTCATCGACGATGTCGTTAAACGTAAGGGTAACTCAAAGATCATTGCTTCTATGCATGACTTCCCTGGTAACTACAAATGGGATTCTACTGAGATGAGCCAGAAGTACAGCCAAGGCGCAAAATATGGGGACGTTGTTAAATTAGTAGGTCGTGCCAACAGCCTCGAAGATAATTTTGAAACCTCCAAATTTTTGAGCAAATTGCCTGCATCACCTCCAGTATTGGCATTTAACGTTGGAGTAATTGGACAGCTTAGCAGAATTCAGAACTATGTTCTTACACCTGTAACTCATGAGTTACTGCCGTCCAAAGCTGCCCCTGGTCAGCTTTCTTTCAAGGAGATACAACAAGCGCTCAACCTTACTGGACAATTAGACAGCAAAAAGTTCTACTTATTCGGATGTCCTATTCAACAATCTCAATCGCCTACACTTCACAACACTGGCTTCCAACAGCTTGGTTTGCCGTATGTCTACTCCCTCCACGAAAGAGAACAACTTGATGGCTCAGTTGATCAAATACTCGAGAGTCCAGACTTCGGTGGTGCCTCTGTCACTATCCCTCACAAAGTTGGCATCTTGAACAAAATCCATACTTTGTCAATGCCAGCAAAGGCAATCGGTGCAGTCAACACAATCGTAGTCAGAGAAGATGTAAATGGAAAGAGAGAGCTTTTCGGAGATAACACCGATTGGCAAGCCATTAAATCCTGTGCTCAATCTTCTGTTGACGGAAGTGATCCAATTACGAAGGAATCAGCAGGTTTGGTAATCGGAGCAGGTGGTACGTGTCGCGCTGCACTTTATGCTTTGCATGCACTTGGATGTGGCACTATTTATTTATATAATCGCACAAAAGAGAATGCAGAAAACGTAACGAAAGATTTCCCTACTTTCAACATTCAAGTACTTGACAACCTGAACAACGTGGTAGAGAAGCCACAAATAATTGTCTCATGTATTCCAGCATCCGCCACTACAATTGAAGAAGGTAGCGGCGATGGAATATACCTCCCAAAGACAATATTCGGACGTCAATCGGGAGTCGTGATTGATATGTCATACAAACCGCTTAAGACACCACTTTTGAGGCTCAGTGAGGAAGCCAATGGATGGGTGGGTGTACCAGGTGCTACTATCCTCCTTGAGCAAGGTTTCGCACAATTCAAATTATGGACTGGCAGACAACCAGGTAGGAAAGGCGTTGAAAAGGTGAATAGATAGTTAATTACTTAACAATAATACTTATTCATATTATAGGCTGTCTGGCAAAGATACTTGGAGACTGCATAAACGCACTTTATTTCTTTTGAACTTAAGAATTTTGATTTGTTTGAATTAAGAAGTAATTAATTATTAAAGAGTGTTATATAACAAAACTAAAAATCTCATTGTTGTCATCCCCAGATCGAAAGCTGCTTCATCGTCGACAGCCATCTGAATGTCTGGAGAGAGTGAGATTCTCGGTAAAAAAGAGTGATATAGCTTATATTTTATAGTAGATTACAAAGAAATAGAAGAGGATAAACGATCTGTGAGTATCCTTTTCGGCTTTACTGAGAAATCTAACAAAGATGATAACAGAATGGATCTAGTGACGCAGAGGGTGAATCAGATACGCAAGTAAATCAATTTAAAGATGATGAATTCATTGAAGATGATCCGTCTCTATCCTCAAAGCTAGAGAACGAGAAAATAGACTTGAGCTACGTTGATCCTGATTTATACGGTCTAAGAAGATCGGGAAGATCATCTAAAACTCAATCGGTTGATCCAACTTACCTTGATGAATTTATTGACGATGATGAGGATGATTACTCTGACGCACCGAAAAGGAAGTCAAGAAAGCCTACGAGAAGACAGCCGAGGAAAGGTACACCGTCACTCTTTTATACTCTACAACTACTAATGCCCCTTTAGAAGCTCCTCCACCACGTTTTGACGAAAGCTCTGAAGATGAGTATTTCACCTCGGCTACTTCCAAGAAACGACAAAGAAACCAACGGCGCGCACAATCCAGCGATGAAGAAGAAGAAGAAAGCTTTGATGAGGACGATGACCCTGGCGCTTTTAGAGCTTCCTCAAGGGGCAATGGCGTGACAAATTACAATGAAGAACTCATGGCTGGTTTTGAGACAGACGAGAGTGAACGCATGGAGGCTGAAATCGTGCCAGCCGTAGAGCCAAAAGTTGGTGAAAGACCACCTGAGTTCGAAATTGAAACTGTTTTCGGTCATTCAAGGGACGCAACTAATGCACCGGACGTTGATGATGATCCATTTGAAAATATACGCTTCCATATTAAATGGAGAGGCTTCTCACATCACCATAACACCGATGAAACTTATGAATTCTTGAAACGTTGCAAGGGTATCAAGAGAGTTGACAATTACATTAAGAATATTTACAACTATCAACATGATATTACTGTCAACCGTGACCATAATAAAGAAGACTATGAAATTGTAGAGATGGAAAAGGAAAGGCTGAAGGATTTGGTTGAAATGTACAGAAAAGTAGAACGTATACTCGATCAAAGGGATAGTGGTACTACTACTGAATATTTCTGCAAATGGACTGGTTTGCAATATTCTGAATGTACTTGGGAGAAACATGACGATGTTAGTCAATATGCACCTGAACAAATAGACGCCTATCTACTTAGAACTGCATCAACTACCGTACCAAACAGATCTGCAAATTACAACAGATCAAGACCAGCTTTCAGAACTCTAATGGAGTCACCTGATTATATTCAAGTAACTGGTGGTGAATTACTCGATTATCAAATGACAGGTTTGAATTGGTTAGCATATCTCTGGTCAAGAATGGAATCTGGTATTCTAGCAGATGAGATGGGTCTTGGTAAAACCGTTCAATCTATCGCATGGATTTCATGGCTCTTCCATGAAAGACAACAATATGGTCCTTTCTTGGTAGTCGTACCTTTGTCAACAATACCAGCTTGGCAAGCTCAATTCATGAAGTGGGCTCCAGATATTAATGTTGTTTGTTACAATGGTTCTGGTAAATCTCGTGAAGTTATTAGAGAATACGAATTTGGTGATTACAAGAAACTCAAATTTAATGTCTTACTTACTACTTACGAATTCTGCTTAAAAGATCGTGCCGAGTTAGGTCAAATGAGATGGCAAGCTTTGTTAGTTGATGAAGCTCATCGTTTGAAAAATTCCGAATCACAGCTATATGAAACACTTTTCAGCTTTGTTACGAACTCCAAGTTGTTGATCACTGGTACACCACTACAAAACAATGTCAAGGAACTTTCAGCATTAATGCATTTCTTAATGCCTGAAAGATATTCAATCACTGGTGATTTTGAATTGACTGATGAAGATCGTGAGGAGAAGATTGGACAGCTGCATGATCAATTGAAGAACATTATGTTGAGAAGATTAAAGAGGGATGTAATCAAATCTTTACCAACGAAATCTGAACGTATCTTACGTGTTGAATTGTCTAGTTTGCAAACACATTACTATCGTAACATTCTTACGAAGAATTTCACAGCATTGAAGAGCTCAGAAGGTGGCGGACCTGCAATGTCAATGATGAATATTGCAAATGATTTGAGAAAAGCTTCAAACCACCCATATCTCTTTGATGGTGCCGAAGGTTCAATAAATGCTAAAGATGAAGTACTCAGAGGTATAGTCATGAACTCTGGTAAAATGGTTCTTCTCGATAAATTGCTTGCAAGACTCAAAGCTGATGGTCATCGTGTATTGATTTTCTCTCAAATGGTCCGCATGCTTGATATCATTTCGGATTATCTTTCATTACGTGGCTACATGCATCAAAGATTAGATGGTACAATTCCATCAGAACAACGTAGGAAAGCTATCAATCACTTCAACGCTGAGAATTCACCTGACTTTGCGTTCATTTTATCAACAAGAGCTGGTGGTTTAGGTATTGACTTGCAAACAGCCAACACCGTCATTATTTTCGACAGTGATTGGAACCCACAAAACGATCTCCAAGCTATGGCTAGAGCTCATAGAATTGGTCAGAAATCACATGTCAGTATTTATAGATTTGTCAGTAAAGATACTATGGAGGAGGATATTCTTGAACGTGCAAAGAGGAAGATGGTTTTGGAATATGCTATTATTAATCAGGTTGACACCTCAGGTAAAAACATCGGTCAACCGAAATCAGCTAAACAGCAACCTGATAATTTCTCAAGAGAAGAACTCTCTGCTATTTTGAAATTCGGTGCACAGAATATGTTTAAGACTGACGACAAAGAGCAAAATAAGAAACTTGCTGAACTTAATCTTGACGACCTGCTTGCTCGTGCTGAAGACCTAGAGAGTGACAAAGCTGTTGGTGGTTCATCACTTGGTGGTCAGGACTTCTTGCAACAATTCCAAGTTCAAGATGTCAAAAATGACACTAGTTGTGAGTGATATGAGCTGATAATTGTCTATTACTAACAATCACCCCAGGGGAGGATATCATTCCTGCTGAAGAACGTGACAAGCTCGACGATGAACAGAAGGAAGAACTCAAAAAGCAAACCGAGGCGGAATTACAAGAACAATTCGGTAAAAGAGCTGCATCTAAAGTACAACCGGGTACCTACAAAACTGGTGATGCACCATCGCCGAAAAAGAAAGAAGCACCAGTCGTACAAAAGAAAACAACAGCTCAACGTGCCATTGAACTCAAGGAACGCGATTTACGTAATCTCATTCGTGGTATAACCAGATTTGGTGATATTAGAGTTCGTATGGATGATATCGTCAAGGATAGCAAGCTTGAAGGAAAGAACAGAACGGTACTTATCAAAACGTCTGATGAACTTCTTCATAAGTGCAAAGAGGCTATTAATGAGCATAACGCTGAGTTAAGAGCGCGTGCAAGTGCTGGTGAAAGTATCACCCAGAATGATAGACAGAAGGCTGTCCTTATCGACTTCAAGAATATTAGTGGTGTCAACTCCTACACAACTTACACTCGCTATAAAGAGTTAAGCTTCCTCCATGATGTTCTCAGCGGCGTTGGTAATTCTTTGAATTGGCGTCTGCCTATAGACAAATTAAAATCTGTCATTGGTTGGGCTTGCGAGTAAGTGAATTGATTTAAGTAGTACAATTACTAACAATATGTCAGTTGGAGTGCCAAAGATGATGCTATGCTTTTAATTGGATGCTGGCGTCACGGTTTAGGTGAGTATGGCGTGTCTTTGACATGAAAATATTGAGACATACATAGGCAACTGGGACACCATCTCTAATGATGAAGATTTGGGTTTGCAAGGAAAATTATTCTTAGAGGAAGGTAGAGGAAAGACCAAAAAAGAAGACAAGAAGATACCAAATGCCGTACATCTTGTTCGTAGAAGTGATTACTTATTGGGTGAATTAAAGAAAGCACTCGAGAAGGAATACAATGCAAAGGAACACTCTCACCCATCTGGAACACCTCAAAATACATATGCGCATGGCCATGGCAGCAAACCAGTCAAGTCATCTCGTACTTCACCATCGCACAACAAGAAAAAGGAAGACCAACGTGAGTAACTTAGTTGTATGTTGGTATTAACTAACGTATGTTTTCTTTAGACGGAGACAGTGACGATGGTACCGAATCGATGGATGAAGGTATAATGAAGGAACACATGAGACCAGTGAGGAAACAACTGAAATCACTAAAGTATGAAGTAGATACATTAAAGGGACAAGAGAAGTTAAAATTACTGAAAGAATGCCTTCATGCTATTGGTACACGTATTCAAGACTTGATATTAGAATCTAATGATAAGGAGAAAACACGCAAGCACGCGTGGATATTCACGACGCTATTCTGGCCAAAAGAGGTCAAATATACACAATTAATTGAAATCTATCAAAAAATGGTAGGGCAATCAGCGACGACGTCAACTGGCGTGAAGAGACAACATTCGTATGAAAATTCAGAACAGAAAGAACAAGAAATAAAGAAGCCAAGAATGTAATAATATATTTTAGTTTTTTATAATATTTATTCAGATTTTCCTCATAAAATAACGAAAGCTCAAGCGACGCTTTGACTCTACGCTCAAGTCAAGCGAATAGCGATAGAATGGGATCAAACCTCAGTAAGGCATTGAGCAGCCTATGGAAGACAAAAGAATTGCGCTTGTTAATGCTCGGTTTGGATGCCGCAGGAAAGACGACTATTCTTTACAAGTTGAAACTGAATCAGTCAGTGACGACGATACCAACCGTTGGTTTCAATGTAGAAACGGTCACATACAAAAATGTTAAGTTTAATGTTTGGGTGTGTCTACTCTTTCTTGCTATTACTCTTCTAACTTTGTTAGGACGTCGGTGGACAAGACAAGATCAGACCATTATGGAGACATTACTACACCGGTACACAAGGTTTGGTTTTCGTTATCGACTCACAAGACCGCGATAGAATCGATGAGGCTAGACAAGAACTCCATAGAATTCTTGGTGATCGCGAAATGAGGGACTGTCTTCTTCTCGTCTTCGCTAACAAGCAGGATTTACCAGGAGGTGGGTCTACATATAGCTAATACTACCATCATCTCATACAACAAATAGCTATGAGCCCTGCTGAAGTAACGGAGAAATTGGGCTTGCACAAGATGCGTGAGCGTAGCTGGTACGTACATCCATCCTGCGCTACCACGGGTGAGGGTCTATTTGAAGGTGAGCTTTCTATTAACTTCCTGTCACTTGTCTCACGCGTTATAGGTCTCTCTTGGTTATCCACCAACGTCAAAAAGCGTGCACAATAAGCCATCGTTAATACCGTAGATCTAATACTTGCTAATACTTAATTCCTACGTCCGACAAATCTCAAGGATACCCAGCTCACTTAATAACTCTCTCTAAAATATATACGTGGAATACATTATGATTTTGTTAATAATTGTTAGTACCTTCTCGGTAGCATTAATATTGGTGATAATAAAGTAAATTTTAGCAAACATTATATTTCATTTTCACACTCAAAACTGTTATCGTCAATGTAAATGTGTATAAATGCATCGTAATGAAATTTTTGAGGATATATATAATAAAACTATCAACCAAAACGCATAGATTCACCACATCCGCAGGTTTCTGTAACATTTGGGTTATTGAATACGAATTTAGATCTATATAGATGGTCAGCTGGCGCCTAAATCCGACGAATCGCAAAACTTACGACAGCCGGTCATCAACCCAATCCATAGTGCTGCCTATTATCGAAAAGAGAGCTTTTGAATCAACTAACACTTTTACTCCATCTTGTTCGACAACTTCGTCAAATCTCGCAGGTTTATCTACATATTCCAAATGATATGACATTCCTGAGCATCCTTTGTTCTTTACACCAACGCGCAATAATTCTCCCGTTGATGAGCTCAAAAAGCGGAGTTGTTCGACTGCAGCGGGTGACTATGACGTCGGTTAAAATTAGGAGTTGTTAATTAAATTAACCTACGAGTTTGAGTGCAGCTGCTCTAGCTCTCAATCTAGATTTTGGTTTGCTTGGTGAAGGTTCTGGCTCTGGTTTGCTTGTACTGGCTGTACTGCTCTGTTCTGTATCTCTTTCCTTTCCTTTTGAAGAAAGTTGACTAGAAGGAGTTGTATGCCAGCTGTGTCCCTTTGGGGCATCCCATCCGACTTCTGTCGTTGGTTTAGATTGCTTAGTTTCCATCCTTGAAGGTGGCGGAGGTTGATTAGCGTTCAAATGTCCTGGATTTGCTTGGGCGAGTCTTGAATAACATCTGGCAGACCTCAAAGTCATTGTAAGTGGATTATTTGCTTTTATTATTCTGTTCATCTTGACTGTAGCTGTTCAACTTGTGAATCCATGTAAAGCGGAATGAAATCAGAGGTGCAAAAATCATCTGATCGTTTAAATAAAAATATATGCAATTTATTACTATCCATACGAGTTTATTTTAATATCTATCTCTACCAAATATTTCCGTGATTGCGAGATCAGCCAATCAGAAACCAGCTATATCAATTCGAGAGATCTCAGCACCGGATAGTGTACGTGGTGTATTATACGTCACTTTATACTCACGTAAGTCATCTTTGCTGAGTAATTATTGTAGATAATTTTCACTCTCTCGGATTTAATGATATGGGTACCTCCTATCTATAGCGAGGACTTATAGTTACATTTAATCTACACAGCTCAAGACAGCTCTTCGGAAGGCTTTGGAACAGAAATCATAAAAATTTCCCTTCACATACATCTTACATCAGAGTGGCGTAAGACTTAAGCGAGGATACATATTTCAGTCGTTTCTCCCAGAGTATACCTTCATCTGTACTAGAACGTTCAAGGATGACGTGACTTACCTTACAAAGCATCTGCTTATAAATCAAGTCTATTTAATGAAGCATCCGAATGCTTCCTTCTTGAAACAAAACAACTATGACAGCCAAATACCAAGCATTATTCAAGCCAAAGAACTTAGGACAATTGCAATTGCAGCATAGAATAGCCCTTGCTCCACTCACTAGATTAAGAACAAAAGGTGATGGTGTAATTGAAGACTACGTACCAGAGTACTACCAGCAGAGATCAACGAAAGGTGGTTTCTTGATCTCAGAAGCAACCCTCATCGCTAAGGAAGCTGGTTCTGCGTATGGAAAACTCGAACCAGGTTTATGGTCAAACGAACAACTCGAGCAATGGAAGAAGGTCACAAAATCAGTGCATGACAAGGGAGCCTACATTTACTCACAATTATGGGCACTCGGAAGAATTGCCAACCCAGAATTATCAGAAAGGCTTGTTGGACCATCAGCTGGCACTTACCAAGGCAATAAGGTCGAGGAATTGTCAGTTGAAGACATAAAAAGATACGTTAACCACTACAAGCAAGCTGCTATCAACGCAGTAGAGACTGCAGGATTCGATGGTGTTGAGATCCATGCCGCGTATGTTACTACTTTATTTACATTGCACTCTCTAACAACATCTTTAGTAACGGATATCTTATCGATCAATTCACACAAAAATTAACAAACCGTCGTACAGATGAATACTCAGCTGAGAGCTTGAAATTCCCATCAGAAGTACTCGAAGTTGTCGTCAACGCAGTCGGTCAAGAGAGAACTGGTATCAGACTGTCACCATTCAGCACATTCCAAGAAATGCGCGATGAAAACCCATTAGCAACATTCACATCATGGGTTGAGAAAATAGTTAAGACATATCCAAAATTGGCATACATTCACTTTGTCGATGGTACTACACCAGAAGACCAACGTGATGGTAACAAACTCAAGGATATAATCAGGGATGCAGGTATCGCTGTTATCTCGAACAACACCTATAATCTCGATGAAGCTTCAAAGAGAGCTGAAGAGAGAGATGAAATTATTGCATTCGGTAAATATTTCATTGCAAACCCTGATCTTCCAGACAGAGCTGCCAAGGATCTCCCAATCGTTAAAGCCGATGTAAACACCTTCTACGGTGGTGGCAGAAATGGTTACACGGACTACCCATTCTATAAATAACCTTATTGTATTCGTATAGATTTTCTTTTGCTTCTAATTTATGAATGAACTTATAATGTTCATCGTTAGTACACTTCCCTTTCATTACTGTGCTGACGTCATAACTGTGAAGGTAAACAATCACGATAACGGGTGCAGTACATGCTAGCGTGATCGGAGATGACATTCTTTCTTCGCAGCTTAACAGCAGTTGCTATTAAAGAGAAACATAAAAATGGTCAATCAAAAGATCGAAGCTGTCAAAACCGAAGTGAACGATGTGATAGTCATAGGAGCAGGACCACATAGTTTGGCAATCTGCAGTAGAATGCTTGAGAAGAACCCTAGTGCAATTTACACAGATCTCGAGCATGCTCGCCTGAGCTGGCTTAACAAGTACAAGAGATTAAATTACAAACCGAAAGGCTTCAAGAGAAAGCTCGTAAACAATCCTAATGATATGGATGGTCTCTCCGTGCGAGTGTTCGACAAACACGTCAATCAAGGCTGGATGCCACATTGGTATTGCATGTTTGAAAATTTGGAGATACGTTCACTGCGTTCGCCAATGTTCTTTCACAGTTCTCCAAGGGATGTAGACGCATTGTTAGCATACGCATATAGCAATGGCAGACAGAATGAGCTCCAGGATATTCCAGGTGTGGTCGGGAAAGAACTCTCGAAACATGCCAAAAAGCGCCTTGTGAAAACAGGAAAAAGACCAAGTTATGAGGATCCGGTCAATGAAAGGTATGTGTTTATTAAATTTTGCTTGCATCTTGCCAACCACTCTATACAGAAATCGCCAAGATTTTCGTACACCAGGCTCCAAATGTTTCTTTGATTTCTGCCGTGAAGATATACAACAATATTATGGCATAGATAGTCTTGTTCAACAAGCTGACATTGTTAACCTCGAGTACGACTACTTTGATGAGAACATCCCCGACAAAATTTTCAGACTTACTGGTAAAGATGGCCGTCAGACTCTCAGCAAAACTGTAGTGATGGCCATCGGGAACAATACAATAGTTAATCTGCCATCATATCTCGCCGACAAGGTCAAGCCAACGACTGAACATGGTGTTGAAGGCGATGGATGGTGTCACACTTCTTCATTCGCCAGACCTGGCTACGATTTTCCCAACAAGCATTTACGTGCTAAAAGTGACGCACGCCTATTAGTCGTAGGAGGAGGGTGAGTTATGTTTCTAAGATACATCCTTTTTCTGACAACTTCAGTCTAACATCTGCCCAAATTATCGACAAAGCGTACAGAAATGGTATAACTAATATCACATTAATTTGCAGATCACACCTTAAAATGAAACCATTCGATTTCGACACTGAATGGGTGGATAAATTCCAAAATCTTTCCAAAATGATCTTCTGGCGTGAAGATTGCAGACAAATGCGTCACTCTATGATAAGTAAAGCACGCAATGGCGGTAGCGTTAATGCACCATACTACAAGCTCCTCAAAGATCTTGAGAACAAGGGCGTTCTGAAAATCTTAACTTGCACTGAAATAACCGAGGCGAAATACAATGATAGTAGATGGGATGTGAAGGCTACTACTAAAACAGCTATGAGGAGTAGACGCACTAGCAAAGATTCCTCATTTGGTGATATGAAGATGGAAAACCATCAACTCATGTTTGATTATATTGTCAGCGCAACCGGATCAAAAATAGATATCAATGAAGTCGACTTTTTAAAGAAATTCATGAAAGAGAACCCTATTGAAACGACAAACGGACTACCTCACATAACTGAAGACCTCCAGTGGACGTCTGACATACCCCTCTTCGTTATGGGTGGTTTTGCAAGCTTAGAATTAGGGCCATCGTCTTTCAACCTTGGTGGAAGCCGAGATGGTGCGGAAAGGATAGCCAATCGTATGAACGAGATACTAGTGAAACACAACAAAGAATACGAAATACGTCAATCTAAACATAGCGAATACAATGACGATGACCTTCGTTATAAATGGATGGAACGTCTGGCATTAAACAATGGCGGATACTTCGACCTCCTTACAGAAAGTGACGAATAAAATCTCCTCTATCCCTTATTTCATCATGCTATTTTATTACGCTTTATGTATAAAAAATTTCATTCATCTTACAAATAATTGTATGTTTTTGATTTTTAAAAAGACGTAAAAAAGAAATTGTCATAAAGGTTTGTTAAATTCATTCTGGTTTATACCCCTACCTAACGCTGCTGTTGGGAATGCTGCCTTTGGTATCTTGGATCATAGTATGCGTTATTAGAATTAGAAAAACTTCTCACCAGGTTGTTAGGTGGTGCGGCCGCAGCCGGAGGTGGTATCATGTAAGCGGAGTTTGGTGATTGGAAGTTCTTTGAAGGTGTTGGTGGTTGTGATTGATATGCATTCATAGTTGATTGAGGTGGTACTAACGGCACGTAGAGAGTACCCATTCCATCATTGCTACCATATGCATCTATTGGCGTGCCAGCATTGTAGTTATATTGTTGCCTTTGCAAATTAGTATTTGGATCTATAACAACGTTGAGGTTTGAAGATGCTGGCGGCGGAGGTGCTGCTTGTTGTGGGATATACCCTCTAGCTTGGTTCATATATGACTGTGATGCGGCTCGTTCAGCTTGTTCTTGCAAAAACTCCAACTGTGGGTATTGCTGCCAGCTGTTACGCTTTTGATGTCCACCGCCGCTCATCATTGCGCTTCCACCACTTGTATTACGTCTTTCCCATTCCCTCATTGCTTCATCCCTGTTTATGATTGGAGTCATAGAACTGCCACGCCCTAAATTCTCATGTGAAGACATTGCTGCAATCTTTGCCAATTGCGGAGGTATTATATCCATTCCTGAATTACCCCATTGTTTAGTCTGAGGCGGTGGCGGTGGTGGTGGCATAGTAGTTTGGTAGTTGACTAGAAGTAGTTAGTAACATTATTTGATCATGTTATTAAAACCCACCTGGATAGACGTTCTGTTTTTGGTATCTTGGTGACGAATAGGCAGCTGCACCGCCCGGCAATGGCGGTTGTGCTTTGTTAGTGGCAGGTGGTGGTGGTGGCGGGAAAGGATTTCTGTAGGCATTCGCAGCTGCAATCTGAGCAGAAGCTTGTTGACCAAGATAGTTACTCTGTTGAGCCAATTGTTGATTATATGCTTGTGCATTCTGGTATGGACGTGAAGGGGATTTTGATGAGGCTTGTAATCCACCATACGGCCTGACTTGGTCTGTAGGTGTTGGTGGCACACTCGCAGGTGCAACAGCAGGCGGTGCAGTTGGAGTACCTGTCGCGAAATGTTGTATTTGTGATGATGATGGTGACATAGGATTGTTCGAACTTGCATGCAATGTTGAACCTGATGGTGATCCTGATTTGTTTCCTGATGGAAGATTTGGTGGAGTCCAGCTACCTGTAAATTGTTCACCTGTGATGAACGGATGTAATCTTGCTTGCTGAGGTGACCAGCGCTGGGAAACGTTAGTAAGTATACGTAGTTTTCGACATCATAACTCACCTCTATTGGATTCATGTTTAACAAACCCTGTACGAAGTGAATAAAGCTCAATCTATTAGCTTGTTCTTTCTTTAAGTCACTTTCTGATTTAGCCTTTGATGAGCTAACTGGGTATTGTTTGATAATCTCAGGTAAAGTTGAAGCAGAGAAATACTTTTTAGACGGTTGCTCTTGTGTGTTATGCTCTTGTGAATATTTTTCTAATGATTTCAATCTAAATTGACTTTTTCCGAATTCATCGAGATAAGTTTCAAAAAATTCATGCGACTGTTTTCCTGACTGCAACATAAACGACGGAGGTAACCCAAGCATATCAACAATACGAGTTATTTGGTTGTATTCTGAGGTACCTGGAAACAAGGGTAAACCCAAAAATAACTCGACAGCTATACAACCTAATGACCACATATCGATGGCTGAAGAGTAAGGCATACCTAACAAAACTTCAGGCGACCGATAAAAGCGGGACTGGATGTAAGTATAGACTGTTTGCCTCTCATGGCAAGCTGAACCGAAATCAATGATCTTAATTTGAGGAGATTGAAGCGATTTGAGTAGGATATTTTCAGGTTTCAAATCACAGTGTATAAGCCTGGCTTGGTTGAGAATAACAAGTGCGTCTAGCAGTTGAGAAGTAAATACCTTTACCAAGCTGGTGCTGAGACCTCTGAAGCTATTCTGCTTGATAAGCTCGTATAAATTGCTAGAGAGTAATTCAAATACTAAGCAAAGATGCTTGCAGTGTATAAACTGATCCATTAGCCTCAAAATGTGATGATTATCCTGATTATCGAACTGATTATTGAGCAATTCCAATATAGTTACTTCCATCATAGACTGATTAAAATAAGCTGGTTTATTTTTGATAACTTTAATTGCGACTATCTCGCCCGTCGCAACATTCTGACATTTAGCAACTTGACCGAAAGTACCCTGACCGAGGATATCTATAATGAGATAATTGTTTGTGCCGCTACTGCCTCCCCCTAACCAGTCGTTTACGTATAAAATATAGTCGTTATCTTGGTTGTCATAACCCTGATTGTGTACGGGTTTCGATGGTTTAGTGAGCACTCTCCTAGGATTATTTGAAGGCTTATAAGAATACAAGTTATTGCATTTGTTATAGAGCTGACTAAGTTCGAGCGTCAATGATGTAGTTGGATTTGTGTAGGACGGGGGGAGAGATACGCCATCTGGGGGAGCCCTAGTAAAAGACTGCTGGCGCATATTAACATATGGGGAGAGATAAACACTCTCCGGTGATTTATTCATTTCTTTATTATGTTCTTCGAATTGACTCTAGTCACCGTAGCGGGTCTAATAAGTTTACTCAGCTACAGAATGTTTAATAACAAAAAAATTAATTTTAGTTTCAAAGGTAGCATTATCTCTATTAACTATAGCAGCTCTACAGAACGCCTGTCTAGTTTAGTCGCACAGCTCGCCAGCAGATTGACGCTTCGTGAAAATCAACTGAAGCTGATCTATAAAGGATTGGTTATAAGGGATTTCAATAGAACGCTCGATGACTTGAAGATTACAAGTAATGCGACTATTATGGTCTTGGTCACTCAGAAGCTCAACATCGACACCCAGCAGCAATTCATTGCAGATATAGAGAGCATTCTCAACACTCAAGTACTTCCACTAGAACCACAGCTCAAGGAATATGAAGTCACACCTACGGAACAGTCCAAACTCGTCTTACAGGAACTCCTTCTTCAGTCAATCCTCAAACTAGACTCCATGACTCTCCCTTCAGAATTTACAGACGCTAGAAACATCAGAAAGCACTCCATCAAGGCTACACAGTCATTTTTAGATAGACTAGACAGTGCCACAAGCAAAAATTAAATATATTTAGCATTACATCATCATGAATGGTTTCTCTTCTCATTTCCTTTGAGTACTTCACGTAACAACATTGTAGCATATGTACTGCTACCTAGATTGAACGCCATCGAAACTGCGGTGTGTTTTCTTTCACCCTCTACAGTCTCGAGATCTAATCCTAGGAGTTCTTCCTCTGCTGACTTCAACAACTGCTCATCGTCTGACGCATACTGGATGACAGACCACGTAACATCTTTAGGAAGATGTACGATTTTTCGATATCCACCCTCCATTGAGAATTCCTTCTGTGGTCTCCATAACTTCTGATAATCCAGGTGATCCATTTCAAGCATCTCCTTATACTTTTCACCGAGTTTACCAGTAGGGTACAAAACACCATGTCCTGGTAAAGGCATCAAGACATCATATATGCTGTATTTGTCTTCTTCACCTTCTTCTACTCTCTTGACATCTTCACCTGCAGAAACTACATCTCCTGCAACAACTTTGAGTCCGAATGTTCTCATTCTTTCACTGACAACAGAATTCCAGATGTATGATTGATATGCGTGTACGTACATAGTACGCAAATTACGAGGTATTCTGGACAATGCACCAAGGAAATCACGGTTTGATTTGTGGAGGTGTTCGATAATCGCTCTCTCAGCAACCATCTTCCTTGGTAACAACTTGAGTGCTTCCTTGCCATTCTTGTCGTCCAACCACGCCTTTCTTCCTTTCACGCAATCATCATCTTCATTAGGTCTAAGACGTAAAATGCTATCACATGCGCCTTCCCAGTCTGAGTTGAGGAGTAGCCATCCAATATAATGTGTAGGAATCACTGATGTACCGAATCTTTGCATACCTACGTGTTCCGTTAGATAGAACTAGCAAATGAGACAAAACTCACCAAAGTAATTGATGAATCCTCTTTCTGCAAGGACTTTCAATGATGCATTGATCGTATCTTCACCGTCACTTTCGACATCTCTCAAAATAATACCAAATCTGTTACCGTTGAGGTCTCCAAGTGCGAAATTTTCAGACTCGTAGGTTAAATTTCCAATTCTGCAGCCTCTTTCACCTCTCTCTTGGAGTGCCTCCTGGATGGTTCTTCTAACCTTTTTCTTTTCCTTTTGGTTTTCGGTACCTGCGTTATTAACTCTCTTCCAGACATCTTGTAATGTCATATTGCCCCTTTTAATACATAACCTCTGAGTGGTGATACCACGCTTGTCTTTAGTACCTGCTACGTTCATAAGCTTGTCTTTGACTTTTATCATTCTGGATAAGTGATTCACTGCATCTGACGAATCTCTGTTTGATTTTTGCAAAACAAAGTGAATATATGGCTTTTCTTTATCGTAAGGATGTTGCTCTCTACGTGGTCTACCACCTCTACACCACTTAATACTTATTTCTGATGATTGAGTTGAAGACGTTTCAAAACGACCACCTAAAACGGCTCTCAGCAGGTCATGAACTTCCTTTCTAGCTTCTTTGTCATCACCAAGTGGATTTGTCATAACTATTTCATCGGAAGGACCCTTCAAGGTGAGCTCCTTAATCTTTTCTGTTACGGTAGGACCAAGTTTCGGCGTGAGCCTTTCAGTAGCATCTTCTGGCCATGACTATAGATTATATAAGTGAATGGTTTGATATAAAAGCTTACGATTACCTTTACATCCAATTTCTCAGCCTCTAAACGTGCTTTTTCACGTGATTCGACGAGTTCATCCTCTGGGAGGCCAATATCAGTCAATCTGACGACGTTATCCTTCTTGTCAATCTCATTAACAAAGAAATCGGTGAAACGGTGCTTGATGATACCGGATACAGCTGAAACATTTTTGTCCATATATTCGAGTATACCAGCATCTGCTTCTTGAAGGAAAAGTGTCTTTTGTGGTACACCGTAATCATTTCTCAATATTTGTGTAGATGGTGGCAGATTTTGGTCTAATTTGTACTCCTCATAGATCTTCTCTACTTCAGTTTCTGGGAGCTGTGTGTGATCAACCCGTGGCTTCTTTTGTGACTGACTATCATCCAAGTTGCCGTCATTTTCTCTCTTCAAAATTTTGGACATCTTGGTTGTTGACGATCTAGCAGCAATCTTGATTAAGAACCTCGATGGCCAACCAGAGAGAGACAAAAGATTTCGGTTCGTTCGACAGTGAGTTTAGACTTCAATTTACAAGCTTTTCATTAAAAAATCCCTAGTCACCTCTCAATTTAGCTTCCCAGCTGAAGTGAGTAAATTGAGAAGACAATCATTTCGCTGACAAATTCTAGGAGAGGAAAGTACTCGAATACTGGCAAGATATAGACGCTTTCAAAACTCAACTTAAGCACTCAGAAGGCAACCCTACTTTCTCCTTCTACGATGGTCCTCCATTTGCTACCGGTTTGCCGCACTATGGACACTTGTTAGCTGGTACAGTAAAGGATATCGTCACTCGTCACGCTAGCTCGTCTGGCTTCCACGTTCCACGTAGATTCGGTTGGGACTGTCACGGTTTACCTGTCGAGCACGAAATCGACAAAAAGTTAGGTATCACCGGCAGAGAAGACGTCCTCAACATGGGTATAGATAAGTACAACGAGGAATGCAGAGCTATCGTTATGCGTTACTCTTCCGAATGGAGATCCACCGTAGAAAGAATGGGTAGATGGATTGATTTCGAAAATGATTACAAGACCTTAAATACATCATTCATGGAATCAGTTTGGTGGGCATTCGGTGAACTTTTTAAGAAGGACTTGGTATATAGAGGTTTGCGTGTCATGCCTTACTCTACCGCTTGTACCACACCACTCTCAAACTTCGAAGCTGGTCAAGCTTACAAAGATGTCTCAGATCCTGCAGTAGTTGTTTCATTCCCACTGCTAGACGATCCAAAGACTTCTTTCCTCGCATGGACTACCACGCCATGGACCTTGCCAAGCAACCTTGCACTTTGTGTTAACCCAACCCACACTTACCTTAAGATCCATGACGAAGAAAAGGATGCAAACTTCATTATCCATGAGAAACTTCTCACTACTCTCTACAAGGATCCAAAGAAGGCAAAGTTCACCAAACTTGATCAATTCAAGGGTGAACAAATGAAGGGATGGAAGTACGAGCCGTTATTCGACTACTTCGTTGAAGAATACAAAGACAAAGCTTTCAAGATTCTCACAGATGGCTACGTTTCTGCTGATGCTGGTACTGGTATTGTCCACCAAGCACCTGCATTTGGTGATGACGATCACCGTATCGCAATTGCCAATGGCATTATTACCCCTGATCAAATGCCTCCTTGCCCTGTGGATGATAGCGGAAAATACACTGAACGTGTTAGAGACTACGTCGGAGTTCACGTCAAGGAAGCCGACAAGGATATCCAAAAGCATCTCAAGGCTAAAGGTAGACTCATCGTCCAATCAACACTCAAGCACTCTTATCCATTCTGTTGGAGATCTGGTACACCCCTTATTTACAAGGCTATCCCAGTATGGTTCGTTAAGGTTTCGCAAATTACTGACGACCTCATCAAAAACAACGAAGAAACAAGATGGGTACCTGCCAACATCGGTGAAAACAGATTTGGTAATTGGTTACAAAATGCAAGGGACTGGAACGTTTCTAGAAACAGGTATTGGGGTACTCCAATGCCTTTATGGGTTTCTGACGACTACCAAGAAGTAAGTAATTATCTGATAATTCTGAAATGACTAACAATCCTAGGTTGTTGCTATCAGCTCTATTCAACAACTTGAGGAATTGTCAGGTGTCTCCAACATTACTGACATCCACAGGGATAAGATTGATCAAATCACTATCCCATCTAAGCAAGGCAAGGGTGTGCTTAGACGTGTAGATGAAGTCTTCGATTGTTGGTTCGAGAGTGGTTCTATGCCTTACGCCCAAGCTCACTATCCATTTGAAAACAAAGAGCAATTCGAGAAGTCCTTCCCTGCAGACTTCGTTTCAGAAGGTAAGTGATAGTCTTTTCAACAAAAAAACCTTTGCTAAAATTCCCAATAGGTCTCGATCAAACTCGTGGTTGGTTCTATACCTTGCTTGTTCTCGGTACCCACATTCTCGGAAAGGCACCATGGAAGAACCTTATTGTCACAGGTTTAGTTTTGGCTGCCGACGGAAAGAAGATGTCTAAGAGTTTGAAGAACTATCCAGATCCTAACCACATCATCGAGAAGTTCGGTGCAGATGCAGTTAGGTAAGCTGTTCTCAAAACTCACTGTGATATTTTACTAACGATTTTTTAGAATGTTCCTTGTCAACTCTCCAATTGTCAGAGGTGATAACCTTAGATTCAGAGAAGAGGGTGTCAAAGAAGTCGTCTCCAGAGTTTTACTTCCATGGCTCAACTCATTCCGTTTCTTCTTAGGTCAAGCTGCGCTCGCCAAGAAGGAGCAAGGTATTGATTTCAAGTACGACCCATCAGCACCACGTTCAGAGAATTTGATGGACAGATGGGTCTTGGCTAGATGTCAATCACTCATTAAACTCGTTAAAGAAGAAATGGGTGCTTATAGATTATACACTGTCATACCAAGATTGCTCTCACTCATTGATGAACTCACAAACTGGTACATTAGATTCAACAGAAGAAGACTGAAAGGTGAAAATGGAAAGGAAGACACTGTTGCTGCTTTGCGCACGCTCTTTGAAGCATTATTTACTTTGTGTCGTACAATGAGCTCATTCACACCATTCATCACTGAGAACTTGTACCAGGGTTTACGTCCATACTTACCTGAGACAATTCAAGGTGCTAAGGATATCAGATCAGTTCACTTCTTGCCATTCCCAGAAGTACGTGAGGATTACTTTGACACCGTCATCGAGAGACGTGTGTCAAGAATGCAAAACGTGATTGAATTGGGTAGAGTTGTCAGAGAAAAGAAGAGAATCGCTGTTAAGACGCCACTCAAAACCCTCATAGTGTTCCATCACGATAAGGGATATCTTGATGATGTTTGTCAATTGGATGGTTACATCAAGGAAGAACTTAATGTTAGAGAGTTAATTGTCACTAGCCATGAAGAATACGTTGGCATCAAGTATAAGGTTTCTGCTGATTGGCCAGTTCTCGGTAGAAAGCTTCGTAAAGATATGCCACGTGTAAAGAACAACCTTCCAAAGGTAACAAATGATGAAGCTAAAGCATACATCGCAACTGGAAAAATGACTATTGATGGTATTGATTTACAAGCCGGCGACCTTACAGTCTCTCACTATGTTGATTTACCAGCCTCAATGGAAGGCTTTGAAGCAGTTTCAGATCCAAACGTTACAATTGTATTGGATCACAGACTCCACCCTGAGCTTGAATCAGAAGGTTTGGCTAGAGAATTCATCAACAGAATCCAAAGATTGCGTAAGAAGGCTAACCTCATCCAAATCCAGGATGTCGACGTCGTCGTTAAATTTGAAAGTGAAGGTGAAGATGTTGCCACTCTTCAAGGTGCAATTGAGCAACACAAAGAAGCTATCATAAAGTCAACCAAGAGTAATCCACTCAGCAGCAAGGAAAACCCACAAGTTATTCTCTCTGATGATCAAGAGATCGGTGCTGTGAAGTTCAACTTGACTTTAGTAGGTGCTTAATTCGAATTCTAAAAACTTGTTATACATTTCTTATCGTTGTATATTGTTGGCGGTTTGCAGGTTAAGCTGTGTATAGGTAATTCTTCCTGATACCCTTATTTACTGAATTGGGACCGTATGACAAGACACATGCTAACCCCGCAAAAAGAGAAGAACCAATGACTTCATTTTTCATTGCTGTGGTCGGCAGATTCTTCCCCCTCATCCTTAATATATCCGAATGATCGTTACTGTGCCCTAAACAAATCTGCTTGTAGACATGGAAGTAACTCATTAAAGGATTGTAATTAATACATTTACTGAAGTGAATTCTGCTATGGATATTGGGAATTTATATAAGAATCTCCACATGCTATGCTAAGCCTCTGTTCACGCGAAAGGTACAGTTACAACTAAATTAACCCCGCATTTATTATGAAACTGACTTTAAAGGATTAATTACCAAAAAATATTGTAAGCCCGATGCTTCTCTCTTGTCAGTGTAGTCCTCTTGCGGAAATCCTAAATCACTTATGTATTGAGTTGTTCCTGACGACGAGGCTGTTCGGGTGGATCTTTTTAAACACTAAACCCCGCATAAGTTACCTATGACCATAATGATCCCCACAAACGACCTTGCATATATTAAAAAGCTATACACTAATTTACAGGTACGACGGAGTCTCCAGAGTATAAATATCTGCTTGTTTTTGTACTCCTTCTTCATACTAAACAACCACAATCGAATATGTTCAAGTCAATCATCGCTTTAGCTCTTCTCGCAACCGCTACTACTGTCTCTGCAGGAGGTATGCAAGTCTGCACTGGTAAAGGAGGCTGTATCGAAAAACAAATCACCAAGGATTGTTGCGCTGCTGTCGGCGACCAAAATGGTAGGTTATCCACTATCAACTTATAACAGTATTGACACACTGGAATAGCTTGGTTTGATGAATCAAACCAGTTAGTATAGCTTCAATTAAATTTATCAATTTCTAACGCTATAACAGCCAATGTACTCCATACTCTAGCGGTGGTATCAACACTGGTGGTATGGTCGACTGCTGTGCCAGCAGAGGTGCTGGAAGCCAGGAAGACCATGAGTTGACCTTAAAAACATGTTAAATCGACCCTTAAGATATGACAGACCAATGGGAAATTGGAATTTGTATATTGACAAATCTATAATTGATCAGCCAATTACATAAATCATGACTGAGATTGTGAGACATTGTGATTTTGAATATGAACTTGTACAATGTTAAATCGATAACCGAACGGCAAGAGTTGCAAAAATAGCTAGTGGTGAAATGTAATGATTACCTAGTGTTATTACGAAGCCACTTGTTACGTTGAAGATGGTTTGTTGTTAGGATGAACGAAGTGGAAATTACTGATACTGTTGAAACTTAAACCAACCAATAAACAAATAAAACAACACCAAGTGATATTTGTTCTACTATAATGTCAATGAAAGTGGTTAGACTCTACTCACCATCTGTTGTTACTTATTACTGATCAGGATACAAAAGAGACGTCATTGAATTTCCTTGATAGCAATAAGGAAACAACGCAAAAATATGTAAGTTTTAGATCTTCTAAGCTAATTTTGTTTGTCCAAATATCGAAGCAAATGTGGCTTGCTGAATATCTGCATACTACGACCAAGACAGACTCAATATCGCAAGATAACGTTTCAAGTGATATCGTTAGCTGATGGTTTTCAGTTCACACAGTAATTGTTACGCTCGTTCAGTAGTTTTACTTGATGTTTTTGTATGTAATCATCATTGGTCACCAAATAATAAACTTATTCTGCGTTGGATGAGCAAATCATGGTTGGCCTTGCACGCTTTTGAAATAAATTGCGTCAATCTTTATGCATTGAAATACCGATCACGTGATTCGGAGAGGACTATATCTCAATACTGATCACAACATTTGGGAGCGTATACTATTACCTAGCCCATACTCTCTGACTAGATTGGTTTACTTTTCTGGCTTCTTTAACAGTTATTGGGATATCTAGCGATATATAAAGATGCAATCCTAATAAATATAAATGACTGATTTATAGATGAATTAAAGTGACCAATACACTCTCGATGTGTAATTTGCCATCGTACCGAAGTGGAGATGTATATAATTATATATATTCAGATTAAATGGTCAACCAAGCAATAGTACATTATATCACACCGATAATTGGGCTCTTTTCTGCTACTCTCGATAAGGAAAATGTTTCCCCAATGTCATAATAGTGTGAACGAGAAATTTAAAGGTTATTACTGAGATATAATTTCCATATCAGAATCTATATCACTGGTGTATAAATTATTTGAATAGACTGCAGTCATTATATATAAATTATTACGATGTTTGAAGTTGATGTTAAAGTAATAGTACAAGAATATATTGAAAAAATGAGCTAACATATGCAGCGGCGAAAAAAGACATCAAGCGTTGTCTGTGGCACCGTAGGCAGGTGGCGGCTGATGTGGCTCTGTCGTGAGACCATCTATACTCTCATATTTTCCGCTTCCGAGGTATCTAAATCCTTTGTAACTGAGTGGTATTTGAGTGAACAGTCAAAAAGGATATATCACACCTACCCATATTTCTCCTCTGCAGCCATACGCTTGAATATCAGCCAGAATGCGTGGATGCTGTTGATTTATGAGTCGTGGGTGAGAGATAATAAGGAAGCTTACTGTCCAGGGAGATATCCAAGAAGAGATAAACCAACATTTATTAGCTGTTTACTTTTAGTTTTCTCTATTTGGGATAATTTATTCCACGCACCAAATCACAGGAGCAGCCAGATATGAAAGCGACAGCGGCTGGCGGGAAAAGTATAGTAACCTATAATATTATAAGATACTAATATTATAACATTATTTGTCACGTACAACCATAAGCAAGATGTCTGTGGACTTGACCATTTTGATGATGAGAGTGATGGAAATACAATGAATTGATGTACAAAATATAGAAATACATTTATTGGTTAACGATAGAATGTCCGTCGACTGGTATCCGTACTAACTTCTCTGTCGGACTGTCGCTGTCCTGTTCTGCTGTATCATCTGCACCGTTCTCTGGATTCTGTTCTGATTGTTGGTTCGTAATAGCTGTATGCACGCGTCAGAATTAGCAGACGCGTCGAAAGATCCCGCTCACATCCCATCAATCTAATTACGGAAAACAACTCCTCCCAAACGCCTAGAACTTTTCCAACAGCTTCACCACCCTCTGCTAGCGTGTGTGCTTCCTCAGCGAGACCTTCTACACGCTCTAAAAGTTGCGATGTAGCACCTTTCACTTGCTCAAGCCCATGCAATTCAAGCGCTTTAGCTGGAAGAATAGAAGAAATTGGTGGACCTGCTACAGAAGGTCTACTAACTGATGGGTGTATACTTGATCTTTTTTGCATTGAGTGTTGTGGAAGAAGAAGTCCTCTCCTTTCATTCTTACTATCAACTAATGCTTAGGCGGGTTTTTGTAGGCGCATCCAAACGACCTTTATCGAGATGTATAAGCAGTACTAGCTTATTAAAGCAGCAAACTAGCTACGTACCAAGGAATGCACCTGTCGCACCACTCAACCCACAACTCAAACCAACGAACAGCTATTATTACACAGGCAGACCACTTTTCGAATCCTCAATAGCTAATTTGGAAAATTTAAAGAGGGATTCTCAGAGGTCCATATCTCTCGCACTCGCTCTACCAACGAAGAAGCTTCATTTGTTACGCTCACAAAACGACACTGGTGTTATTTTCAAGTGGCTCAGTCAAGAAGCAGTAGAAAAAAAGTTAGAAACTCATTTGAAAGTATCTGAATATCGTCGCTTAGTCGATCTCCTTAATTCTATCACAAAGTTACTCCCAGCAGCAAGATCTGGCGGTTCACAAACTGCCCAAATTGTCAACGATATTGAAGTAGCTGTAAGAGAATTTGAACCTCCAGGTGGTAGAGAAGTTCAAGTAGGACAACGTAAACCAGTTGAAATCGATGAACTCGGTAGAAGTTACACTGTTGGTAGACGCAAAGAGAGCTCTGCTAGAGTGTGGTTAGTACCAACATCACCTGAAAAAGAGGTCCGTAATACCGAGATTCTCGTCAACAACTTACCAATTTACGAGTTTTTCCCTCGTATACACGATAGAGAATCTATAACTTTACCATTCAGAGTAACCGGTCAATTGGGAAATTTCAATGTATTTGGATTAGTTAGAGGCGGTGGTACCTCTGGACAAGCTGCCGCTCTCGCACATGGCATTGCTAAAGGATTGCTCGGTCAAATCGACCAACGGTTGGGTTTGGAATCTGATGACGACCGCAGCGTAAAGAGAACACTCAAGAAGGGTAAGTGAGACTTAATTATAAAGCAGTCTACTAAAACGCTCGCAGCTGGTGTTCTTCTCCGCGATCCTAGACAAGTTGAAAGAAAGAAGACTAACCTTGTCAAAGCCCGTAAGCAAAGAACCTGGGTCAAGAGGTAGATTTATAGAGGACGTTTTCAATATCTCATGCATTTCATTTCTACAGTAAAATATTAAAATTAATATGACCTTTAATGTGCCGTACTATCAATTGCTTGATATAATTATGTGCCATTTTACTCAAGTCCTGATTGGTATCTGTTCAATGACCTCAACCGGTGTGATCTCTTAAACATCCTAACCATCATGATGGCCTCTGAAATAGCAAGTAGAAATGCGCAGATTTTTTATATAGTAAAGGTATATTAGAAGAGAAAAAAAAAGTGCTGTCTCTCGTAATCTGATTCTGCTTATCAACGCAACGTATTAGTTGTCAGTGGTAGCTCGTTCAGATTGATTGATAAAGTATCCAGTTAGCTGTAATTCTTATTCAAATTACTAAAATTCATTTAAAGCCTTTTGCTTCAACTATACTGCAACACGAGACACTCCAATTTAGCAATCAATCAATCCTTGATATTCTGATGAGGTCATATAACGCTTTATTTCTAATATATATATATATATATATATATATATATACCTCTCTATCTATATATCCGTTTTACCTGCGTTATCATTATCTACAATGTACGACCGTTATCTCAAGGTGTACCTTGTTCGAGATAACAAACGGATTTCCGGCTTGGTCGATAACACAATATATTGCTTTCAGTAATTCAGACATTCTTCTCTACAGTATGAGTAATCAAGAAACCACCGGAAAGCTCAAATTGGAGGTGAACAATGTCAACTATAGCCAATTAGACGAACTTAGAACAGATGAGATAGATATAGCTCTAGATGCCTCCAACAATTTACAAGAATTGAACAAGCGTGTACTGTGGAAGACAGATTTACATATTCTGCCACTGATCACTCTGGCATATCTTTTTAATTACTTGTATTAATTTTTGATACAAAATTTGATTCTTTTACGTTGTTGGAAATGTGAGACAAATATAAGATCACGCAAAATTGAAGCAAGTCGTAAAATAGTGACTTAAATCAACATTTATGTATATTTAGTGGATTTGTTAAATGCTTCACCCTTCTACTGTATGTTTGTTTTAGTGCTCCCTGATTTTTTCTTTTTTACTGGGAATGTCAGCTGAGACCAGCACGTGTAAAATTTGCAAAACAGGCATCTGCGACAAGCATGCTTCTTATAAATCTATTAAAAGATTTATTGTTAATTGAATATTATGAATACATGCGCTTTATATTAGCTGCAAATATATACCAGTTAATCTCCGCAAAACCGCTAAGTACCAGTGGGTGGAGATAGATTGAAAGTAATCATGTCCAAACATAATAACGACGCCAAATCCATACCTAATTCAACGCCTTTGGTTGGTAAAACGTTGCGTTTTGCTAGGAAAACCAGCACCGCCACACAAAGTTCGAGGAAATTGTCTCCAATCATAAGAATTCTCAAAGTTTCGCAAGCGAAGGGAATAAGCTTAACGGTGTCAGAGTATATATCCTCACCGAAAGAGGCAGTGAACAACGGTATTATGTTCAGGCAAGTGCAATATTCAGACGATGAATAATTTAGATGTGACTATCTATAGTAATACTACACCCTCCAAAGCGATTCAGAGCTAAAACATGCTGTATAAGACTCATAGACTGGCCTCTCCTGGTGAATGAATATGGTGGCTAAGAGTAACATTTGTACCACTACCTGCTCTTGAATTCTCATGAAGACCGCGTTTTATAACATACGCAACACACTTTAGTTTTCAAAGGAGCTAATAGAAACAAGTACTAATTTCCTAACATTCTTTTTTTTCTTGAAACCAAGAATAATATTTAGGGATCTGTTCACCATACAGATTTATGAATTGTCGTTGGTAACTATGACATCTGCGGTGGACAAATCATCTACATGTAAAGAGAATCAACAAATTCGGTACTACAATACAATATACTGATCAGATTTTATGATATCAGCTTCGTACTCGGAACGTCATATCATATGTGTTCGTCTTACATTTGATAAATAATATTACCTTAAGACTCAGGCAGACCTTTATTTAGTAAGCATTTTGTATAGCCAGGAATAAGGCATAGTTTTCAAGGTTGAACTGTAACATGGTATTTATGAGTTGGACATTAACAATGAACATCTCGGCAGGAGAAAAACTAGCAAATATACTAGAAAGTCATGGATTGAGGAAAGTGAATATACCTGGTGATGGACATTGCCTTTTTAAGTAAGTCTAAGATTTAACATACGACTGAAACTATAATAATCCACAGATCTCTGAGCCATCAACTGTACAACAGCCAATTCGAGCATGATATTGTCAGGGAGAGAGTAAAGATAGTTTAAATTTAGAGTTAGCTGAAATTCCATATAGATCTTAAGATGGTTATCTCTCAACAGTGAAGTAGAAGAAGTGCGTATACTAGTAGATAGTCAGAACTACATTTCAGTTGATGACCATGTCCACCAACTGAGTTTAGATAGTAAGTTAATCTCTCATATTCACGAAGATATCGCTCATATACTGTAGGGTCTATCTGGGGTGACCATCTTGATGTCAAGGGTTGCGCGTCTGCTTATGACTGCAATATTAATGTTTTCACTCCTTATGGGAAAGAAATCGTTTCACCGCTTAATTGTCCAACAAACAACGATCTGAACATCGTATTTGATGGCCGTAGTCATTTTGATTCAACCACAAAGTACGAAGGAGCGACAAATATGGTACGTAATCTAGAAAAGATAGTTGATTGGCTACAAATACAATAACTCAAATTGACTTGATTCATAAGTTAAACACTAGTGAAGCTACAGATGAAATTCCACATTACCTCCATTTAAATAAAGACAACTTCTTGTCTCTTACAAATCAACGAGACTTCCTCTTAAATCATATCCAAGATGCGAGAACCGTGAGCATAGATACTGAAATTTCTTTTGATCATAACAATGATATTTCTTAGAAACTATCAAGTTCAAGGAATAACAACGAGGTATTATCAGAAAAATTATTGGACTCTTTGAATGGGAGCTACCATCAGCTGAAATTAGTCTATGATAATCTTTTAGACATCGTTCCATTACCTAATGATATAACCACGACTCAAGCATCTCTGGAATATTCTGCCCTAGTTGTTCAATCCGAGCAATTACCTCTCGATACACATAGCTGTCATAACCAAAGCCAGGTCGTCGAACAAGGTCAACCTGGCTCTTTACATGAAAGAACGGGATCGGGAGTACCCTTCACTCCGGAAGGTCCAAGGCAGAACCTTGTTTCTTATGTATCATTATCAGAACTTTCTGCATTACAGGCTATCAAAGTTATTTCAAAATATAATTCGACCTTCGCTGCTAAACTTAACAAAGAAGAAGTTAGAAAGCTCTCACTTTACAAGGAACGCGGTAAAAGCCTCGTCAGAAGTTGGCAGTCTCTCGTACAACGCATTTCTGTCGAAAGTAAAAATAAAAATAGCTGCATATTTGCTACCACCACTAATTTAGGTGCTTCAAGTAATCCAACATCTATTTCAATCGATGTTACAAAGGTTAGATCTCCAGAAAATACTATAATCAGAGAAAGGTATTCTGAAGAGCTGGAAGACCAGGAGGAAGTATCCATTATGTTGCAAGATTCTGCCGTTTCCAGCGCTCCTAATAGCTTGCCTATGCTAGAAGCATCTCCCTGTAGCGGATCCGAAGCAGCTGGCCCTATGGAAACGGAAGAAACGTCTTCATCACCTCAAAGTTTGATGAATAGTTTGTCTACTTGTTCGTCAATAGATGTACTTGAAGCTCAACCAGTAATACAAACAAGAAGAAGCGAACGGGTTAAGTTACTACCAAAGAGGAAATACACAGATTGGTACTACATCGAAGGGGATGAAGTTTACGATAGGACTAGAGGTAGATCATCGAGGCGTACACTCTAGACCTTAAATGCACAGCTTATTACCAATGCATACACATCCTAGGTGTTAGTTATTATGTGACTATATAATTACACTCCTGACTACACTTAGCGACTCCTAACTAGATGTGGTATACCCAAAGCACATAGTTAGTTTCACGCTTGACGAGAACAACACAATCTCAGTTGAAGTAATTGCTCTCATATCTATAGGGTTTCTGGAAAACTCCTTATTATTAACTTCTGATAGGAAAAAAGCAGATTCTGAAAGTTCAAATCCCATTGTCTCATTTTATTAAGATGCTGAAAGCATTATAACCATATATTTTCAAAATCATCATTCAATTATCGAATAAATTGTGTTTATTCTTATTAATAAAAAAGTACTGTATAAAATGAATTTTTCGGCTACCCTCGAAAGTATTAAATTTAGCTTTGTGAATATGCAGACTATTGAGAGCTTAATTGAAAATAGAATAAATAGTATGATAGGTCTCTTGATCGTATTTTGGACTAATTGTGCTTGCAAGCAGATAGGACCGGCCTAAAAAACTGTTATCTGCTCTATTAAACGTACAATTTTCAAAAAAAAAAGGTTTTATATATGTTATCCGTTAGTTCGTATTGGCTTAATCGTTTCATCTGAGACAATTGCACAATGTGAGCACAGCAAGTACTTGTCAAACATTCCCTAATACACACAAAATAGTGGCGGTTATATTTCAAAATTTTACGAAATTTGATTACTAGTTATAGAGAAAGACGTTATGCAAATCAATTGTAACTACTAGAATTAGTTTGAACTTCTTTTTGAAGAAAAAATTTTCAATAGTAGAAAATCGGCATGAAAGCCAATTCGATGGAGATTGAGAAGCACTTCAGAATAATATTACAGTAAATCCGGTTCTTCCTTAGTTTCCAGAAAGTTTTGTTCTATCGGCTCTAGTTTTCAACGACAGTTGTATAACGATAATGCTCACATTGTTACCTATTGTTGCACAAGACACGGACGTTTCGGCGCAGGTGACAATACCCGCAAAAAATTAAGTACATATCCAAAATAGAGGAACTTCAGACATGTCCAAAACAACCTCTTTCAAGTCGTAAAGGCACCAGCGAGTGAATGATCGATTGAATTATGTGAGATGCGGACCATTTAGCAAAAGAAGTCATCGTTATTCATTGTTACAACCGCCAAGAATGGTCAACCCGACTTATTGATGGAAGCCAATCAAATGTCCATCATTTACCCCAACACGCTAGCGATATATCTTCTTAAGGTTTCAACTGTTTCGAATAATACTTCAGCAACGCACGAAAGACATAAGTCTAAGAGACTTAAAGAACAATGAGGACATATATAATATGGTCTAACGGATGTATGCGGAAGGTTATCGATCTAGTTGTGGAAGGTAATTTAGATTTTAGTTATGGATCAGCTTAGTATCTGTCTTGCTGTCGGTGCTTCAAGTCTACTGCTTTCATGGATTATATATATATATATATATATATACATATCCATTATTGATGGATGCGAAACAGCATCAAGCTTACTTATATGCCGTCGATCATAATACAATATCATAAAAACATTGAAGCAGATGTTAGTCCAATTTGCTGGATTCTCGGAACTCTCGTGATTAAGCTCTTACACTTAGTGGTTCCTATTGTCTTGGCTAACAGAGAAGAAAAATGATGTTATAAAATTACGTTGTATCAGCAAGTTTATAATAGTGAAACTGTAACCTAACCTAAGCGTAGCAAATGCAGAGCATAATTATTGACATCGATAACTTATAGAGTAATTCATGGTTTACCAATTATCTGTAAATATGACCTTGACACAAATGACGTCAGGTCATTACTTTTATTCAATGTTTTGTTTCTTTTTGAAATGGTAATCACCAAGTTATCTAAAGCTTTTCAGGTTTCTATTTTAGTAGGGCGATTGCATTTGCAAATTTTTTTCATAATTAGTCCTTTTCCTTAACGTGTGAATGTTTTCACACACTTTTTAATTTAAGACGACGAACAACAATAATATAACCATCGCCTGAGTTTATAATTACTTAGCAAGAAGTTATTAAATATATAATAAATATTTATTATATTAGTGTCAATATTTTATTCCCACCTATCCTGCATTTCCAACATATATCTGTTTTTATATATACCCCCTCACTATATATACCTCCAGAAACGCCACCGAACATATTCCCGATTAAGTAGTCAATAAATCATAAGCGGTAAAGAAAGCAACACCTCAATCAAATAAAACTAGGGCGTCAATAATAAAATGTAAGCGCACCTCATAAAAATACACATCTACTAATACAAATTAGGGGCAGTGATTTGCATTTATTTCTGGAAAAGCTTAGGCAAAGTTCTAATGCCTGGTCTTTGTTTGCTTGTACAGGGGACGGGAATATCAAGTCAGTAGACGAGGGTGAGAATAATGTCAGAGATTGTTTCCGTTATCTGGATCCCACTAGTACCCAATTCGCTATCATAAAACTCACACGATTTACCGTAAGATCAAGATTGTAATTAGAATTGTCTCACAATAAACAGATGGAAGATATTCTACTCGTTCGTTTATATGGTGAAAATACCAATAATATACAAAGAAGTGGTTTCGATGACGTTCTAAATAATAATTCTAATTACATAACGTCAACAGAAGATATACGAGTGACCAGTCCACGGGAATTACAAGAATTCGTCGAATCTCACCTCCCATATAGCACAAATGAACTGTGCGTTGACAATGCACTTCGAAAGCTTTCCAGTCTGCATATGTGAGTAGTCCGGTTTTATGAAGTAATTATTGAATCACAGCAGGAACGATATTCCTCACATTGATTTAGTGAATGGCATGGTTGCGCTTACTAAGAACAATGAAATCGTTTATCGGGAGCCACAAGACGTCCAAGTGGGGGACAGAATCTTATCTCATAGGCCCCAAGATAATTGCTGCTATTGGCAGAAAGTGTTTGCTTTTGAACATATACACTTGCAAGCCGAAGACCTAATCCATGTAGCTAATTTAGAAGCAGGCGAAAGCGACATGTCAAAAGATTATGGTATCACATTCACAACCCCGAGATATGAGAGAGTTCCTTGTGTTACCGAAACGAATGATAAGTATTTCAAATCATATACCATGGAGACGTTAGAAGACATAGTTGTAGACAAGTGTATATTTCAGTACAGGTCGCCCGGCGGAATATCAAGTACTAATGATATTCCAGAAGATCTGAGTAACTACCTTGGTCTTAAGACCTTTGAAAAGAAAATCGCATTTTTGGAGTTGGTCGGAATGTTTATCGGTGATGGCCATATTAACCTGAGCTTATCCTACATCAACTTCAAACACTATAAAGCAGAAGATACTGTATACTTAACAAATATCGGAAAATGTCTAGGTTTACACTATACAACTACATCTGACTTATCTGAGACTTTCCCTCCGAACACTTTCTGCAAATTAAGATCATTTCGCATATATACACCACAATACGTCAGCTATTTCCAACACCAATTTAACAGGCCTCGTGATGGTCGTCCTAGTAGAAGTGAAGTCATTAAAGACATACCTACTTACTTAATCAATACAAATAGAACATACTGTCAAGCACTACTTAAGGGACTTCACCAAGCAGATGGACAGGTATACCAAAATAAGATTTATGGCAGTGAAAAAGTACCTTTCAAGGTCTACGTTACAGCTATCTTGGCTGGATTCAGTCCAAGGAACGTATTGCAGTCTGAAGAAGGACCGACAGAAGTGATGGGTTTGCCAGGTACTGCAACTCGAGACCTTTATGGTACTTCTTGGCTCGATAAAAAAGTCGTCTACACATACAGGAGTCAATTTGTAGAAGACAAAATGGTTTCGGAAAGTACACTAGGACTGAGAGGGATTCGTCTATATCTGAATCAACCGAACGTTTATGTGTCTACCTTAAATAGGGTGATCGGTTCAAACTCAGTCGAAAAAGTATCAACCATAGAAAGACCAGTTCTGCTAGGATGCGATACTAAAAATCTTCATGATGAAGAAAGTCAAGGTTATGTCATAGACATGAAAAAAAGCGTTGACATGCTTCAATTCGGCTATAATGCTACTGCACCGATGAGACATAAACAACACGTTACTGCTCTCTCCTTAGCAAAGAATGATGATGCCCAACTAAGTTTAGAGGAATTATTTAATCCTTCAAGATTAGTTTTACCAGATGAATTTGCAGATTTAGAAGGTTTGGAAGGTTTCTGTGATAATGATGAACAAAGTGCATTCCTAGTTAAATGTAAATCTTTTATTAGTAAGGAAATAAGAATATTATTAGCCAAAGCAGATATCAAGCCCTTGGGTAGCAATCAGGAAGAATTCAAAAGATTAAGAAGATCTTTCACGCGAGATTTTACTTATCAGTGTGGCCGTTATGGTTGTACTGTTACCGGCTGGCCAAGGTCACTCGACAAACTGACAGTCGTTGCATATTCTACGTCACAATGTTATCAAATGGCGCGACATCTACTTTTCAGGAGATTGGAAATACGTAGAATCACTCCTTTTGATTCCAAAAGCTTAATAAGACCATATATTTCTTTACATACGAACAAAAAAACTGATGCACTTGAAGGAGAAGATTTAGACGATGGAATTGGTGTCGATGATGATGGTGTACCATGCTTCAAGACCTCAGACATACGAAACGAAGAGCTGATTAATGTGGAAGCACGACAATGTAACTTGTGTCTTAAAACCTTCCCAAGTGAGGCTGCTTTGCAAACTCACTATTACTTTTCCACAACCGGTCCAATCCCTTGCGATCAATGCAATCACAAATTCCACACAAAAAAACACTTAGAATCCCATAAAGGACACATACATGGCATCATGCGAGTTTCCATATGTGAACAATGCGGGCTAACGTTTTTGGAATTGGACCAGCTATTAGACCATTATTGTTCAGTCAGTATTGGAAATCTAGCATGTACTGTCAATAATTGCCAGCACAGGTTTAAATCGATTGAAGATTTGCAAATTCACATTAAGATATGCCACAAGAAGCGTCAGAAGCGATTCTTATGCACGTGTGGCTATGAAGTAGATTCTTTATATACATTTGAGAATCACTTCAGAAGGTTTGCAGAAAATAATCACAAGCTTAAATGCCCATTTTGCCCACATAATTTCCCAAGTCATGGAGCTAGAGGCAGTCACATTACTACTATCCATAGCAAGGATGCCCAAAGCGTTTATTACGATGTTAGGAAAAACGAGTACATCAGTGTAGGCGATACTGGATCCACAGAAACACAGCTCTTAAGGAATGGAAATCCGTGTACGTGTCTTGCTTGGCGCTCCAGATTATAGTTTGAACCATCACAGGTTATCAAGTTTTGAAGTCATGTGAGAGCTGTGAATTTACAGGTACAGATACAGAACTGCAAGAACATTATGCGATCGTTGGTGATCCTAAAAATTTGGAAATTTGTGCTATTTGTCAACACCGGTTTCCTGATGCAATGTGGGTAAAAATGCATCGTGATATAGATCATCATAATGGTCAGTATTACCTATTTGATTTCTTCGTTCTAATGTGGGTTTAAAGTGGTAGAGAACACACCGCAAGACTTAGAGATTTCGGCACCAGTTGACCCACCAAGGGAGGAGGCCCCTTATGCTATACCAACATCAAATGGCTCTTTCAGGTGCTCTATTTGTAGATATGAAGATGGAGAAGATAAAGTAAACCATCACATAAATATAAGTTCGATAACGGTTGGAAAGAAATTACATTTGTGTAAGCTTTGTACACACACCTTTAGACTTCCAGGGACCTACGCACGACATGTAATTAGGGATCATGAGAAGGAGTGGTCAGCACTACCGCACAAAGGTGAAATGATCGCTACTGGCACTCGCACATACAAGGAAAACTTGCAAATTTTCTACTGCTCCGAATGCGGGTGCAGTGGTATCAAAAGTAGCATTCAAGTGCACCTTGTCGTATCAAATGCTATCGGTACACCTGTCTTTCGGTGTCCTTTCTGTAGACACTCCTTCAACTCTTCGGTATCACAGTCTCTCCATATCACTAAGTTTCATAGAGATCAATATAACGCAAGTCAGAACTTGGTACTGATCGAAAAGTATGGCTGTGGAATTGAATTAACCACTAAAGGCCCTTTTAAGTGTCAGAAATGTAAGAGAGTCGATGGTTTACGTCAAGCGATTGTAGTGCATATAGCAGAAACTGCCCGTCCAGATAATCTTCAAGATAGGAAGTCGGGATTTAAATGTCAATATGATTCTCATTGGTTTAAAAACAAAGCACAATTTACAAAGCATATCAGAAACTTTTGTTATAAAGGTGAGATTCTAGTTTACTTACTCTTAAATTTAGATTGAGTTATCATAGGGACAAGAGAAGGACCAAATGAGACGATACAACGTAAGCAATGTCCAGTTCTTTTTAGGGAAGAAACTAGAGGTAAGTAAACAATTGTTGTTATCATGTTTCAAAAGTAACAGGCTATTTCATCAAAGACGATGACTTAAAAGTTTGCAGCGTCTGTGCTTTTAAAGGTGATAATGAGTCGTTCCAACTTCATCTTGAACTAACCCAGGTAACATCACGTGATAAAGACACAAGGCATGGTTGTGGCTACTGCAGTCATACGTTCAAATGCGAAAATGATCGGTTTTGGCACGAGGTCTCAATTCATCCTTATGATGTAATGTAAAAAAATAAAGATGCATATAAAATCGCCAATTTCACGAATTTTGGCCCGTTACAACCAGGAATTCCGAACCAAGCTTGTATTTATGCAAGCTGATATGACTGCAATTGGACTGGACGTGATTGCTCATATTGTAGGCTCACTCCTGACCATAACTATAGAGATATTGGTTGTTTAAAGAGCTGGTGCTATGATGGAGGTGGTCACGTAATGGCACACAATTTTGACTATTCTGATGGTAATTAATGTTACGCTCGAGGTTGTAATGACACCACAAGTGGCCTGGGAATATTTTCAATACACTTCTCTGAAATAACGTTTTTGATAAAACAAAGTAAACACGACCAACCCTTCCATGAAGAAGAGGTGTTTCAAAATTAGTGTCTTGTCTTGATCAGCGATTTTCGCAAAAACTTATTAAGAAGGTCTTATCTAAGCTATTACTTAACCGTATGAACATTTACTAAATGTAACCAGAGCTAGTCAGAGATCCTTCAGAAGGCCAAGTAAAAAGTTGCGAAGCTGTGTGTAAAAAGGTACCGTACACACTTTTAATAAGCGTGATTAGAGATCCCTCACAAGGTCAACCAAAATTTTACCAAGCTGTGTAGAAAGATACCGTATAAAATCCGGTGTCAGGCAGCTATTTTAGGTTACGGTTATGGATAGGTTGGTTAGGTTTTAGGTTACAAAATACTAACAAATGGTCTTAACTAAAGAGGTGGTGTGTGTGTTAGCATGTTACAGTGGGTAACAGTTTGAGCTGGAACATTTTCAATATGAAAAGGTTATATCAATTTTATTCACGAGACTTTGAATTATTAACCTGGTGTTAGATACAAATAGTAGGCGATCAAAAATTTCATACCGAGTCATTATCTTCATTATTTATGTAAATATGTACTTTGACTCGACATAAACCTCATCTACTTCATATTTACTTATTTTTTCTAAAGTATGAGAGCTTCACCATAAGGACAAGTCTAAGAAGGAATTATCTCTTCTTTGGAAGTTAACATAGTCCTTCTTTTGAGAAAATAAATTAAAAGTGAAACAGTGGTGAAAAATCAAGCAATCTGAAACAAAGAAGTGAATGATCGGAAATGTTGTAAATCATACTTAAGAAAGCGATCTCAAAGACATGGTGCGATCAAGGACTATTTTGAAAAGTTCTTATTGCTGAAGGATGTAAAATCGTTATAAATGTGCTATTTAAAGGCCGGAATAACAAGCGTATGACTTATGACTTTAAATGTCAGTTGAGGTAATAAGTATATCGTGTTGACTATGCACAGATTCACTTTCTGCTCTGCACCTACTTTTACAACCAACAATGTAGGAACTTGCGGAGAAGGGCGTACCTAACTTATTCGTATCGGTTTGAATCACCAAGCCCACAAGGAGATGCTCAAGTATCAATATAATGTTTCAGTCACGTTTGTTACTATAATCCTCTGTGGACCATGCTCTTAGCACTCACACTGTGGATCACTTCAGACTGGGATCAATTGCACGTCTAATCTCGTTTACGTTTATCGAGAAGAGAGTCACCGGCTTCTGTTTAATTTAAAAGACATAGTTATGTCGTTTTGACAAAGATGTTCAAGTTTTATACGTAATAATCTTGCTTAGCATTTGGTACAAAATCTTATACAGTTATATTGATTCTCTCTCATTAACTTGATACTCAGTTTGATAAACTATAATACACTCAATAAAACATTATGTATCGAAATCTGACAGAAGTATATTATATACGTTATTTAAGACGTCGATTAAAACAATTCAGTAACTATATTTACTAGTGATCTCTGGTAGAAGGTTTCCTTCTTCGTCATAGAGTCCTATTTTGGTCAGATCAGTCCAGTTATCTCTGTCGTCCTTCACGAATATTTGTAAAATATGATCAGCAAATGTAAAGTTACGCATAGAAACTCCATTTTGACGACATTTGGTAATGAAGACTTGAAGATAGTACTCGTAATGCTCGTGCTTTTGTTGGATTGGCGGCATCGTTTCAACTTCACTCGTTCTATTAGAGATGTTAGTAACTAGAACAGACATAACGTATAAAGGGGCAAATTATTTGAAGTTATATGGGCGAATTGGAGCTGACGTAATTTGCTGAATGTTGTTGGATCTTTTTAGAAAAATTTTAGTGTGAACTGTCCGCTCAATAAGTTCCTGGTCGCCCACTCACAGTAGTACGAAACTTTTATTATCGTCTCAACAAATTTGCTGCTTTGAAAAGTATAGCTATGACAAGACATCAATCGGCATATGTCTGGTTACCTCTATGATCATTCTAGCTGGAATCCTTAGACCAAATCGATGCTGGTCAATGACACCAATAACAATTTGACATGAGAGGCGTTTAAAACATTGTAGCAGGTATAACATAACACAAGGTAAAGCACAAATAATTGAACTGCTCTCTGAGTTGACGATATCATCCACCAAATTCGACATCGACACACGTGATTTTTAGCATTAAACGTTGATTAACGTCAATCGTTCTAATTACTGATAACGGGTAGCATTGTTCTTGAGCTTCAAAATTCAATGAACACCAAAATAGTCCAGAAAATCTGTTAGAAAAGCTTTGAAGATTGCACGAAGCTGAATCTGAGAGGCATCAGGGCGCTCTTTAAGAACTGATGTAGTTTTATCTGTTAATACAATAGCGTGATATATAAATAAAAGCTGCAAACAGCTGACAGTTCGAATTCAAAGACTCGAAATTGAGGCACGCCAAAAAGTGGTTTATGGTGTATCTTACACGATTTTAAGATATAAGGTTGTCATCTTTACATGTACATATTTCGGATCCCAGAAGTATGCAGGTTCAACTGCTGAAAGTTACATTGACCACTTTTACTTTGGTAGCGCACTTTTATCTAAACAACTTTCAATATAAAGACCACACTGTCCTATTCAAAATTGCTAATATTGATAGATGTATTCATCTATAGAAATGCAGGTCAATTCACAAACTAAAACGCCGTGACACATGTAGCCTCATCCGCCCAATACCATCTACCGTCCCACTAATTGTTACTTAACGAATCCCATTTTGATTCCTCTCTCCGAATATTATTACCAGAAGCGAAAGCAGAGAAATAATCTTCACTAACGATGTCAGGTGCCATGTACGGCTCAAATCCTTGCTCACCGCTTGTCAAATTCAGTCCGTAATAACGAGGTTGACTAAAGGAAAATTTTTGTTGTTCTCTTCAGATAAGCTTCTTGCTCACTTGCCCCTAGCACCACATAGTATTTTTTATGGTAAAGAATCCAGCAGTGATCTGAGTTTGATATCTTCTAAAAGTAGCAGCAGAGTGATCGATAAGAGAATCGGAAGCCACCCGCATCTGTACGGCTAAGTCCGACACAAGACGATTTAGGTCACCCCAATTAATCGGACCGTTCCAGGATTGGAGTTCGTATTTTATTTTATGCACTTGAGAGCCTTCGGGATCAGGGACTGCTTTTCCACTTACTCCATCTAGAAATTCTTGGCTGCCGGGGATGAGTGCTTCAGCTAAGTCAAATGATTCGACTTTACCGGTACCTAACATATAACCGACAGAAGAAGCTAAGACGAGCCACGAATAAACTCAGGTCCACTACCATCGTTTTCGCTAGTATGATCTGGATAACCGTAATTGTCATCCTCTCTGTCACAGCGGCAAGAATGACATACAACACGAGAGTTCCTCCCCCACATATTTATTCCTTGAAATTTTTTTTACCTGTCCAATAACGTCCACCTTCGGGATAAGTATAGAGCAAACGAGTGCATTCATAACGATCGCAACATTCTCCTTTATTCATAACCTCACACTAGATATCCCTAGCAGATAATTGATCAGGAAATTCATTAACTGTATTTGCTAGCGCTTCCTGGTATAAATTTGCAATAATGATGACCATAAAAACAAGTTTTGTAAGAGAAGACCCGTTATTGTTTGACATATTGCTTACCAATGAATATGATCTATTGCGAGGTAATCTCAGTAATGATTCTCTTTACCTAACATAAGATGAGCAAGAAAACGTTTTCTCTAAGAAAGTATGACCTCAGGTGTAGTGTCTATTCACTAGTATATATAACACACTTAAGATAGATGCGGGTTTAATCGAATATATTCAGCGAAACAATTTTAAATATTAAGGCAGACATATACTGTCCGCAAAGCCGTCTGATAAAAGATATATATTACGATATGACGCCTTTGACATTTTTTTTTGAAAATCCATAAGTAACTGGTACTCTGGAAAGAGTATATTGAAATAACCAAAGCTTGAGATAAGTGTTGATGAAATTATGATGTCATTACTCATCATAACGCAGAACGGTGCGCTCCAACTAGCGCACTTCAAAAATGGAATTTCCTCTCAACTTCTGGCAGAAGGTGGCCCTCTCGATCATAGATATCGGGGTCAGAAAGAGCTACCCAATCTGGTCTCTTATCGTCCACATATATCTGTACTGTTTCATCAAGAAACATTATATCTCGTATAATAACTTTATTGAGTCTGCATTTGGCTATAAAAGCTTGGATGTAATGAAGATAATGCTCAACGTCAATTGAAAGGTAATGTTTCTCTTTCGCTCGTTCTTCTAGAAACGTTGCACACGTTGATTTACATAATAATTTAAAATACGAGAGAGTTGAGAGAAGCAATATCAATAACCGTCTTCACATGATATTTTTGTTCATTTGTAACTCCTGCTCGCAACCTCTGTCATCTGCAAATCCAAGAAAGTACGGACGTAATGATCTATTTACTTGCTCTTGTTGTCTTTTCTGATAGTGCAGGTATTCAATTTTGATGGTCTGTTGATCATAACCAAGTCTCAGGTACTTGCTGGCTTGATAGAAATATATCTGCAAAAGTAAGACAGCGCTATAAATTCAAAACAAATTCTCTCTACCTACCATAAAGACAGCTGAACCGTACCGACATCGTATTCATGTAATTTGACATTAAGTACTTTTTTCATTCGTGTTTTATATCTGACTAGAGAGAGAAAATGAATAAATAGTCAGAAATCCAGGAGAAAGCTCACGTAAATTGAGAAGTCTGCATGCAATTTAAAGATCAGTTTAGTTGCCTAAGTTCCTATATAATGCATCTGTAGAGAACAAGCATTTTTTGCAATCCAGCAAAGAAGTTACATCTGTTTATTTAATTTTAACATGGATTGTAGAAATACTGTGATAACAACTGTTATCGGAACCAATTCGACCTCTGACGAGAACGCCAAGAGTGTATTATCCACCAAGGAACATCTTGTACAAATCAAAGATTGTTCATGGTGCAGAAATTAGAAAGTACAGAAAACACCAGAATGTGTAGTACAATATTATATAATAAATCAGTTTATTATTGTAACTATCGTACCTGATTCTAGCTATCCTAGAAATTGCGGACAATTATCCTGAGCTTGTGGAGTTCAGGAAGTACAGATAAGTATCGAAGCGACATTGTTATGTTTGTCATCATTTTATAAATTTTGCTTTTTCTTTTTTTTTAAAAAAATTACTTATAAAAGTCATGTCGGAATCAACTATACAGATCGTCCTGGACTTCGGAATATAACTCAAGCAATGTCGCTTATTATATTGAAAGAGTAGAAAAGTTTGTAAACAACTTCCCTAAGGAATTTAGTGGGTGTTATTTACTTTAAATACAGGATGATACAGATAACTTGAACGGTACACACATCAACATAACCAACAGTGAAAGCTCACTAAACTGTGAATGGGGATGTTCTACTGTAGACTATGGAGTACACGTTGTGGTACAAAATGACAAGGCAAGCAAGTTGTAATCAAATCATGCGTAGGACGCACTAGTGCTAACATTTTGTTAACTCCCGAATAGAGTTGATCTGGTACGGAATTTTTGTCTAATGGAGCACTGGGACTGGCATTTCTCTCAGTGTTGACAGTCTCATACTTATTGTTGTATCATTTAGAGCTTATATATAAATCTACAAGTGTGCAAGTCACTGGTATCTCTAATAGTAATGTGTTCGGTTGATACAGTCAGCGCAAGTTCAACGACCTCTCCATAGCTTTTGACTAGATAACTTTATTATGAGTTGTTCTTTAGAGAATATTCCAACTTGCTTGTTTGAAGTGATAATAACATCTACCTCAAGATGATACACATTTCTGACTTCCGTATTACAAAGAACTACAATTACTTTCGTGATCAAATCATATCATTTGATGTCAGGTAAATGATCGGTAATAAGACATCCACATATATTTGTTTGTTTTATGTTGCTGGAAAACAACGGAATTCTGGCTGTGATATACAGATGAGCGCAGATATGAACAAAGTATTAGTGTATTAGCAAGGACGGTAACATTTGAAGGCTTGCGTAGGGACGAGTACTGAAATCTCACCTACATATATGAAAATCTGTCGAGCTTTTTGCTCTCACTATGACTGAAAGAACGAAGTAGCTATATTACAGTACATCAAAGGTATAATTATGGTTAAAACAAGAGTTCTTACGCATGAAATTATCATAAAGTGAAGTGTACGCTTAACAGTTACTGATTCATGTATAGTAAGTTTAAAAGTTATGAAGTTATAGTAGCAATAAAAATCGATTCTCCAATACCGCGATTCCATCGCCACTTTGGTTTGGATCTCAGCATTACAGCACCTTATTCATTTTTCATTCACATGGATTAGAAAGTAAGTGACGAACTTTCGGCTGATTCAGCAAATTGTGTTTAGAACCTTCTAGTCATTATTTGTATGTATCTTGATATAATAAGGCATTTTCTAAGCTACTGAAACATTCCCAACTCGCAACACACAATGCCCCGTGCCTTTACATGGAGAATAGCTTGTAATTAATTGTAGAAATGCAGTCAACGCTAAGCGTTCAAGTGAAAATAGCAAGATGTTATTACGTATATAGCACCGGGAACGTACAACAGATGGTACCTGACTTCGGCAATTCCCATTTTCCCAAATTTCTCTTTGAAAATTTGTCTAGAAAGATATAGATAAACGCCAATCCACCTTTTCAACCAATATGGTTTTGACTGTCATACCTTTTAATTAATGCATGACGCGAGGTACCAAATAAAGTCCCTAAAATAATTCAAAATTTCAGTATAGCCTCTCTCAAAGCTTTTAACTTCCTCTCTCTCTCGGAGGATTCAAATTATCTAGACTCCCTAATGCCGAGATTTTCAGAAAAAGGGCCTTACGCACCTATGTCCGCCGAAAAAACTCATTTTTTTTTGTCCTTAAAAGGCGTTTAATCGATATGTTCATTCCTTCAAAAAATACTTATATAATGGATTCAAATAACGATATCATTCAGCAACCTGATACCTCTAACCCTGACCCTCAGACGTATAAGAATCAAGTCTATAAAATGGAAGATATGAAAAGTCCAGGTGACTATGTTTTGAAGCCGGGGTTAAGAGGTTTAGGTATGGTTAGAGTAGCTAAAAACATTTCCCAGAAGACAACAGTAGATAGGATCAGAGAAAGCGGAAAACCATACAGGAAGCTACCTAATATAGGTTCGAATGTTAGGGGAGCATCTTTAATCATAACCCTTATTGGGGTGGTTTTCTCGTGTTTTGTCTCAATAGTCAGTGCTACGGACAACACTTCACCTTTTCCGGTGAAGGTGTTGGGAAATTCTAAGAATTACTTTCAAGCTCAAGATACAAGCAGTTCACACTATGGAGCTAAAAGCTTCAGTGATCCTTGGTTTCTCGAAGAGAATCCTGAAAGGTTAGATCTCTCCAAGACATTGACAGGTTTAGTTAAGTTTACTAGGAACCAAACTACTGATAAGAGGCAAGTGCAAGAGCCGGCAACAGAGATAGACGGCTACGTGTGGCCACCTGAAAGTGGTTATATTGATCCCCAAGATAGTGAAGCCATGTTGAATAGGATTTGGGGCAATGATAGAGTGTGGGTTGACCCTAGTGCTAAATGGTCATGGACATGGGGTACAGTTACGTTTACCATAGAAAACACAAATATGGATACTGATGGGTGCGACGGTGGTTTAGTCATAACAGGAACACAGTTGTGGGACTACCTCTGGCGTTTACACACTGGAGGAGCTACCCAAGGTTTAAACTGTGCTGTGAGTTATATCCATCCCAACATAGGAACGACGTTGAGAGCATCTGGAACTACATTGCCATCCTATAGTGAAGCTTGTGATGGTATGGATATAGAACTAGAGGGGCCCCCTCAAGTAGAGACTCCGCCATTATACGGATGGATTAATCATCCGCCAGGAAGTTGGGGTTATCATGATGAACTTTAGTTTTGTTTAAAAGCTTAAAGGTGGGAGTGTATCGCCTTCCTCGACATCCTTCTTAATTTGGAATCATACACTTTTACATGGGAATCTTTGACGCTGGCAAAACGACATCGAAAGTGCAATGTGTTTATTGAGGGCACAGAAACAACCTGTGTTGATATAAGAGTCATGTCTGCCGTAGTTGCTGAGATATGGAAATGTCTGTCTATGACGTCATGAAAAGGCACACCTGAAATAGCTCAATATAGGACTGCTGGACGTCTGACGGGCACCAGCTGGTTTGTTGATGGTCAATGTATTGCTAGGTGGCTTTATTTGCTACACTTCGTTCTCAGATGTGAGAGAAAATTCATTGTCCGATCCTGTTATCCCAGAGGTTAGGTTAGGTTAGGTTAGGTTAGGTTAGGTTAGGTTAGGTTAGGTTAGGTTAGGTTAGGTT